>NC_051154.1:429598949-429898949 GCF_013339745.2 Dermacentor silvarum
CCCGATTGTGTACGTGCAGCAGGATAAAATCTTTATTTACCATAAATTCCAAGATTTACTGAGAAAAATTGCAGCAGACCCCATCTCACGATGACGGTCTATGGTAATGCCTTAGCACTGAAACAATATATTTACTAAACTTATTGTCACCGTCGAAACGAATTATTTTTGAGGCGTGTACTTTAGCGGGACTCTTCTTTGACGCTTCCCAAAGAACACTCGGCGCCATCTAGCGCCGACACCATGAAGCCCACGTGTGGCCTCAGAAATGCCTGGCGTGCCGGTGCGTGCGAATGCCGCGAAACGCGTCAAGCGGCAATCGGGCTCCTCTCTCGTGCTTCTTTTTGGAGACCCGGCGTCTAGTTACTGTCCTTGAAGAACCGTTGTGACGTGGGTTTGACTCCGCTCATGATAGGAAAGCTTAACGCATTTTTTTCGTCATTGTAGACTGACACGTTACCAGTGGCACAGTTACCCAAGTTGGTGTCAAAGAGGTTAGTTGAAGGGCGGCACACACCCACTGACCCTCATCGAGTGACCAAAGTTGGCATTAAAGGGAATCATAAAAGACCAGCACGGTACGAGTCTCACATAGCCAGTGCTCCAAGCCGGCGTCAAAGTGTTCCTTCGAAATGCGGCACCTATACCCAGTCCCGTATCCAGTTACACATGTGGACGTGAAAGACGTCCGTTGAATAGCGGCACATATGTACACTCCGCCACATACTCGGTGACGCAAGTTGGTACGATGATTGGTTTCGAACCCTGTTACCTCAGCACAGCAGCCTGGTGTACCACTCAATCGATCACGGACTACCCAGTTACCTAGGTAGACGGGAATATGGTTAGATACACACATGAAAAGAAACAAACATGGACAGGTACATAGTTAGCCCCGGGAAAGTGGGAGAAGTACCCTAAGAATGCTAACGCAATAAAAGTCGCTAGTGTTTTTTCTCCACACTTCCTACGACGGAATCTGCTAGTGCGGCCAAACTTTGGACATTGAGGTTCAGGCACGCTCCACGGTGAAACCCTGGAGGAATCTAAGGTATAGATACCGAATATGGAATGCCCCTATTCTCGAGATTGTTATGAGAAACTCTTTTCTTCGTCTTTAAGCACTCCATGACTGTTTCGTCGTCGACTTCCGCCTCTTTCGCGTCCCTGTTGCCTTGGACGACATCGGCGATCATTAGCTCCGAGCGACTCACGTCGTCATCTACCTCGACGTATTCATCAACAGGCACAACCATTGCTATGTTGCAACAAGGAACGTAGAAGTTTTGTTGAGCGACTGCTGGAGCTGTGCAGTAGGACTAAAATACTTGCTGTGTACGGCAATGCGATTTTTTTCTCTTCTTTTTTACGAGATGAGGCGAATGCAGTTGGCTTTAAGATACATTAGCGTCCGAAACTCAAAGCAAAAGCGGCGATGGTTAGAGTGATAAAGCTCTGATAACTGTTAGCATATTTAATTGAAAATAAGTTTATCGAAAATCGGACAAAAAAAAGCACAACAGCAGAAAAAAAAGGTTGCATTCAGCTAACCGCAGAGCGCCTTCCGCGATCAGCTTGCCTTTTAATAGAAATGCTGCATTTTAATATAGAATAATCGGTGAAACCTGATCTCAATCTGTTTTAAGAATGTGATGTAAAAGGTACAGTGCCACCTGGTTTAAAGACATTCATTGGTTGTCTTTCCAATTTCCGTGCACAGCTTTGCGCACTTGCGCTGGAATGCGTCGCACATCTACATACATATTTATTTTCCTCAATTCTCTTTCGTTGTTTTTCTTCATAGATAACAGCATTTCTAAGACTTGCATAAGTCATGTGCTGTATGCGTCGTTCAACTTTCGGAACTTATGAATGGACGTTACATTGTTATGTTCACGCTTCAGCGATAAGCCCGGCATTTTACTTTTCAACAGAATGCTTATGGGCGTCTTTAGCATATAATATGACGCACGATACGAAAAACAGGACCATAAATTTGAAGCATTTCCGCCTCGTGCTTTGGGTTACTACGCGTCTCAACAGTAACGAAAGAAAGAACTAACGCAAGCAAGTTAACAGCAGACTGAAACATCCTCGGTAACAATCGGTGGAGTCTTTATCTCTAAATTTGCTGACGCCGTGAAGGATGGCCGCAAAAGAGGACGTCGTTTGCCTAATGGGACTGCCGCAAGCTAGACGCATGGGTGATCCTAACACGCCCTCTTGTGCACAGCCAAGCACGAAAAGCGCGTTTTCCAAGACATTAATTTGGCCTGCAACTACGTTCCAGTTTGCTAGTATTGTGGCTTGAATTTTTTGCTTCGGCCTTCCGCGTTTTTGCTTCGTCCTTTTTTAATGTGTGATCACGTGAACCTAAGCATTGAGTTGCCCTACATGCACCATTACCAGAAAACTAAGGCAAATATACTACGAATAGCCGTTCTGTACTCGTAAATACTTTCATGTGACAAATGACCATTGTTGAATGTGCTTGTGTACGAATAGAAAGCGCTTGTATAGGGTGTCTGGATGCATGTCTGACAATACCTGCGTCGCACACTCGTACCCAATGCATTGACCGACAGTTGGCTCTATGGCTTACCGGCACTATCCAGCGTTGGTTTAACGGACGTAGATGCGTTGAAGAAATGTTTAATTAACAAGCCTACAGTGAGAGTATGAACTTGATTTAGGTTCTGAGGAGAAAGAATCAATCCGGTGGCTCTACCCAGGTCGGGGCCGGTAGACAGAGCCCTTCGGCGACGGCCCGGGCCCTCTGGACAGCCTTGAGCTGAGCGATGAGCTCTGTGCTTCTGAGCGCTAAGTCCCAGGAGTACTGTTCAGGAACGTCCGTGCCCGCGTTGGCAGGGCACAGGCAGAGCATGTATTCCAAGTTGTATTCGTGGCCGCAGTGTGGGCATTCAGTAGGAATGTCAGGATTGATCCTGCTTAGTGTTGTTGGTGTGATGTATGTCCTAGTCTGCAACTGTCAGTAAGCGACGGCCTGAGCTTTTTTGAGATTTTGGTGAGGAGGACGAAAAATTCTTAGTGCTAAACTATAATTTCAATTGATTTCGTGGTCTGATACGAGCTGGTTTTTGTTGTCTAGATCCCTCCAGGCTGGATTGAAGCGAGGGGGCGGACCGCAGACGCGGAATGTGAGTTCTCGCGCCAGTTGGTGTGTCCGCTCGTTCTGATTACAGTCAGGAGGTCCGGAATAGTTGCCCATGTGGGCTGGGAACCATGTGATGTGTGTGGACGTGAGGTTGTCTCCTCCCTTTTCTTGGAAGAAGATTTTGTTGACAACCGTAGCTGCTTTCTTAGAGACGAGGGCCACCAAGAAGGTTCTAATGGCTTTTCTTGAGTCCGAGTAAATGACGGAGGCTCCTTTGCAGCTTCGAAGGGCCACCGCGATGGCCATTTCTTCTGCTTCGTGAGTGAAGTTGGTAACTACCATGGCTGCGTTGACGAGTGAGCCATAGGCGTCCACCACAGAGACCGCGTAGGAGCCTCGATTCCAATATCTGGTAGCGTCAACGAAGAGGACTTGCGCTTCGTTACGTTTGATGCTGTCGAGGATTGCCTCTTTGCTCACGCTTTTCTCCGCCCTTCATTGTGTTCGGGTGTATGTTTCTTCTCATAGGATCAACGGTTATTGACCTCTTGGCATTTGTGCATAGTTGCGACTGCTCTGGTGACATGAAGAGGGGCTGTATGCCCTACAACCCTTTCCACCAGTTCTAACCGTGCTCCCGAATTCACATTGCAACGATTGCATCTTAGCAGTGTGCCATTTATCACCTGAACTGAATAGCCCATGATTTCATCGCTACATGATGTGTTGCACAACAATGAAAACACTTCTTTATAAAGGCTATATATTGATGGAGAGTCTATTCGTACACGCTTTTTAGCGGACATACGCCTGTCGCTATGGATGCGTTAAATAAGATCAGCACTTATGATCTTGTAATGCTGCGCTGTGTTCACAGGATAAAATTCTTATATTAAGCATTTTCTGGCAGCATATGCGTGGCTACGTGGGCGCGCCGTTAGCAACGCCCGTCTTTCTCTGCATCTTGAATGAATGAATGAACGAATTCTATCGTTTTACATGCCAAAACCATGATGTGATTCTGAGGCAGGCCACAGTGGGGGACTCCGGATTAATTTTTACCCCGAGGGGATCTTTTCTTTATATTTCAGGCAAAGGTAAAAAAGAGAACTTTAACACGGTTTGTAATTTCGAGCTAAACTCGTCTCTTAGTGCACTGCTTGTATTTCTCTAGCTTAGTCATAGTGCACATATTCTGAGCGCTTTTAGCGCACCTCATTGCTTTCACCTATACATAATCATCACCATCCCACATCTTCTTGGCGGGTGCTATCTGCGGCCTCGCCTAATAAAACCGTTTGTTCTGGTTCCATCCTTTTATGTGGTAGAGGTGTGCGGAGGTGACTTATAATTCACCTCGGTGCGTTTATTCACGATAAAATTTCTAAGCTCGACTGAACGAGAACGTATAATGAAACAGACACACAGACACAGCGCTACCGACAGACGTCATCACTACGCTGGAAATGATTGTTGCAATATGAAGAAGTTTCAACCCTATTATGACAACAGGGCCTCCCTTTCTTAAGTTTCAACCACGGTCTGCACAATGCAAATACCGCGAAGGAAAATGTTGGACTGATATGTTCAAATTTAGCAGTTATGGTAATTCTATTTCCCAGTGCCGCCGTTAAAGAAAGCAAGTGACCATTCGGCCTCTTACAGTCCATCATTTTCGACGACCGTACACGCCACAGTGTCTGGAACACGCGAGGTCCTTTATTGCGATAGCAAGTATATGGACACTCCAGGCGCGTTTCCGCCGTCGCCGTCGGCGTCACCGTGATGTTCCGTTTAAAGTCGAAGTGCGATAATGTGGCCGCGCGCCGTATGCGCTGGGTGCGAGCGAAAGCGTGCGATTGGTTGCCGAGGATGGTGGCTCAATATCGCGTGCGCAAGGGTAAAAACCGTAGAGGAAGCGCGCCGCTTTCCATTGCGCGCAAGGCACCGGGGGGCGGGGGGGGGGGGGGGGGGGGGGAGGGGCGTTCTATATACTCCGGCTGCGGCTGCGTAAGGCGTGGCCGAGGGCAGCCGCACGGGCCCTATTTCGAAAGGCATCTGCGATGGAGACAGACTGAGCCGAGTGCTGATTGCTTAGTGTGCGCTGTGTTCTCGCCGCTTAGTTCGCGTTGAAGTGAGCGTCAGCATGAAGGTCAATTCACTCGCGGCGGCTTCCCAGCTTCCTCATGCCAGCGCTTTTCGCAGCGAGTTTCCGCGATCATAGAGGGAGATGTGTTCATGTTTGCCTGTGCACGAGTGACACCAGGCTTGTTGTTTAGTTAATGCCAGTTTAGTTAATTAGCCAGTTTAGACTGGCTAATGTCTCTCAACGTCAAGAAAACGTCGCTACTTACTTTCCACCGTCGCCAATCATTTATTTCAGCTAAATACGCTATCGCTGGTGCTGAAATATGTGCCGTCACCTCTTATAAGTACCTAGGTGTTAACCTATCCAGTAACCTCGGTTGGTCTTCGCACATTTGCAACATTAGCAATGATGCCAATCGTGTTCTATGTTACCTGCGCCGTAATCTTCGTCTCGTACCCCCTTCAGTAAAACTACTAGCATATTTAACATTTGTTAGCCCCCAACCTGGAATAGGCATGCTCAGTGTGGGACCCATACCAATCTAACCAGGCGACAGCACTAGAATCTATACAGAATCGCGCAGCAAGGTTCATTCACTCCGACTACTCTTACCACACTAGCGTCACTAAACTTAAGTCATCTCTGAACCTTCCAACCCTCGAGCACCGCCGCAAAACAGCAAGGCTATGTCTCTTTTACAAGTTTTATCACTCGTTGCCTCACCAGACCGACATCATACCTGCGCATCGAACTTCAACCCGTCATAGCCATTCAAAGGCTGTTTATCCCTCCCCCCCCCCCCCCAGCTCGCACCGCCGCTCATCTTAACTCTTTCTTCGTACAGACAGCGAAGGACTGGAATCGACTACCTGCGGAAGCGGTGCACCAATCCAATCATTCATCGTTCACGGCATTCATCGAAAATGTAACCTACTAGATATGCCCACCCCTCATGTAAAACCCCGAAAGGGGTATTTGAGGTACAAATAAATAAATAAATAGGCGAAGGTTTACACCTTTATGCGGCCCATATAACTACTGTCCTTACTTCATATAGCTGTTTACTAATTTGCTATCGCAATCGATACTTCTTCGGCTTTCGGGCGAAACTGCGACTTTTTCTGATTGCCTCCACAGGCGATCAGTGCCTAGTTAGTCCTTATTAGAAACTTAGTCCTCTAATGCGATGTCGCCATAATGGTTTGGCTGGTCGGTCGTCTAGACGCATTCTGAGCCCGAGTCTCACCGCAGCATTCTCACAGCAGGATTAATTCTGTGCAGTTTCTTCGGAACTTTCGCACGCGATGGTCATTTTTTGCAGCCGCCACAATCCACCACGAGGCTATAGGGAAGACTTGAGTCAAGTCAGGCTCAAGCCTTAGTGTGGCTCCGCTCCCCGTTATTCGGCCTCCAATAAAAGCTGTTAGTGTTGGCGTTAATGCAGAAGTTACTGTCGGACACGGCGAAGAGTAAGAAACTGCCCTGCCTTACCTGGACGCCTAATGTAGCTCCGAATACGCCGCCGCATTCCAGTGGCTATGACGGTCCACTGCTGAGCTCGAGGTCTCGGGTTCGATCCCGGCCGTGGCGGCCGCATATCGATGGGGGCGAAATGCAGAAACGCTCGTTTACTTAGATTTCGGTTCGCGTTAAAGAACACCGTGTAGACAGAATCATTCCTGAGTCCCCCACTGTCTGGCTTGCTTGATAATAATCTGATCGTTTCGTTACCTAAAACCCCACAATTTACTGTTATTTTATTTTAAGCCGTTTCATTCTTATATCATTAAATATACCCTCAGTTTTCTTCTTGCAGTTTCGTGTCTTGCGCACTCGAAAATGAGGGGGTGTACATCTTTGTCTCCGTGGTGACAAGGGAACTGCGGTCTAGGGGCACGTTTTACTCGGCACTAAAAAGGCCGGGTACTTGCTTTAACGAGCTGCAAGCGGCGCAGTAACGCTTCGAATATTCTGTTTTCTCTTTGATTTTACAGAATTTATAGTTTTGTAGATGAGTGGTCTAAAAAGAATAACACGAAACACCTTAAAATTCTGACCAAGATGGTCCTTTTGCTGAGATGACAGGATATCTGCCTCAGGAGCAAGCGGACTTCACATTACGGAAGAGAGGAAGCTTTATTGCATCTTTGTTAAAATAATCGGTCCATGGCCCCCCAGCTAGGTTGCAATGAAAGAAAGCACTTTCATTTTAAAACTTTTAGAAGAAATTCCAATATCTTAGGTTCATATTGAATTCTAGTGGCCCTCGAATACAAAAGTCCTAATGCTACAGATAATATATCAGTAATGTAAGTATAAGCTTGAGCATATGTCAGGTAGTTAAGTAACATGCTATGTATGTGTACCTGCATTTCGTTCACCAGTTTAGAAGTGTGAGCTCATGTATGTGCTCTCAGACAATTCGAAGTACTTGTATTTGCGTTGTCAACTGTACGCGTGTATCTTCTGTGGCTTCCTACGCTCATGTGCAGAACTTTGTGTCTGGTATCTTACTGTATTCAGTGTTTTTGCAACAATTTGGGATTTAATTTTGTTTGCAATGTCACGAGTAGTAGCTGCTGCTAACTGAAGACCTCAACCGTTCCTATTTAATCATGTAATTAGAAATGAAGTTCCTGAGTGCCCGTCAAACTCCGCGAATGGTTCGCTTGTCCATCTGCGGGGTTGATTGACCGACGCGCCGCCAAGAACAGTATCAACTTCCCTCCGATGTGTCATCACCTATCCTCCGCTACAATGTTCTCGAAACAAAAAAGTTCGATCAAAATAGGAGCTTGTTGGAAATTGTTCATACAAGGGCTTCATCGTTTTAACGGTGCTGGAAAAACAGCGCTTCATCATTACTGTTGCTGCCCATACGTGACGCAAAAATTCGTAATAGGCAACATTTTTGGGGATAGCAATTATGTGGACACTCCAAGCGCATTTCAGCCGTCATCGTCGCCGTGGGGTTCCCTGTAAAGTCCAACGGCGATAAAATCGTCGCCGCGCGCCGTACGCTGTGTTTGCGAGTGAAAGCGTACGATGGTGAGCCCGCAATCGCGGCTCAATATAGCGCACGCGAGGAACGAAGGCCGGAAGCGCGCGGTCTACTTTTTGCGCGCGAGGCACGGGGGGTAGAAGAGAGAAAATACTTTATTCCAGATCAAACTAAGACCTATAGTATGGGGGGTACGTTCTGCTCCATCGGCTGCCGTTTACAGCGCGGCCGCCGTATCTTGACAGCTATCTACGATGTGGGCGAAATGCACGCCCGCGCGGGCCTCTTCTTCAAAGCGATCTGCGATGCGGATAAAGCGCATGCGCCGAGTGCCGGTAGCTTCATATATGATGTGCTTTCGTCATTTAGTTCGCGTTGAAGCGAGAGGAGAGGCACCCCGAAGGTCAATTGGCCCGGTGCTACTGCCACGCTTTCTCAGTCCGGCGTTTTGACATCGAGTTCTATGGTCATCGAGCGAGATGTGGTCATGTTCACCTGTGCGCGCGTGCCACCCTGCTAGTCCAATGAGTTAGTAAGCGAATGTTTACAACTTTACACGGCCCATTAAACTACTATCCTTGCTTCGTATAGCTCTCTACGAATTTGCTATCGCAATTGATGCTTCGCCTTTCGGGCGAAACTGCGACTTTTTTTTTAAATCACCATGTCCGGACTTTGAAACATGGGGCAAGTGGAAAGTTTTGCACCTTGTTTGATTTAAGAGCTCTGCACATACTTAAGTTACAATTCACAAAGTGTTTGCATTCTCGGTATACTCGTTTTTCGTGGAAGAATTTGCTTGCGAAAGCGATCGCGCATTCGTAACAGTCAGTTTTATTTAGCAGTGAAAGAAAAGGGCAGCGAGCGACAACCTAATCAGCATCATGCTTCCTACTTCTGAAGAGCTGGAAGAGCTGTGCACCGGAGTGCTGACGCTGCAATAAGATTTAATGCATTAACTGTAGCTGAGATATCGGCAATAAAGCATAATTTATTTTTGAATATTTTCTGCTTTGTTTTCATTTCTTTTGCGATCCTGCTACGATAATTCGGAAGGCGTTAAGAACGAAGTACTCGGCCTATGCTGTCCCTAATATTGCTGCGGTCGAATATGAAGTACGTACCAAGCAAAAGTTGACCTTTAGATACCCCTTGTTCGACCACAGTTAATCGCTTCAAGTCTCCATCTATATGTGCAAAGCTGTCTCGTTTGTGTCTTTCCGCGTACTATATTTGTAGGTGTCATGTCTACCGGATATACCGCATTGACATTTAAAACAAATGACACGCAGTCGGGCGTGAAGTATCATCAGGGTACTCACAGGTAGTCGGCCACTGAGGCGCCCGGGATGCCATCGGGCCACACCAGCAGGCAGACGGTTCGCACGCTCCGATCCGCGTAGTAGTAGGAGCGGGTGCGCGAGAAGAGCAGCGTAGGCATTGACAGAAGCGCTGATGCAGCCCAGATGGCCGCCATGGTGACTGCAGCTTCACAGCGGGACAGGCGACGGCTCAGCGGTTGCATCACCGCGTTGTACCTGAGTCATAGAGACAAACGCCATGCCTTATTTTCCTTAGTGTCTCTTTCTTTCGTTTTTCTTTTTTTTTCATTTTGTGTGCCGGCATTATTAGTGATACCTGTGGAGATTATTATGCCGAAAGTTAAAGTATTGTTTAACAGCCCAGACAGGGACAACAAAAGCTCATGGTTACATGGAAAATATGCCCAGTCACACACACAGAAATATTGAGATTGAATTGATGAACAATGGGCGACAAAAAAGACTTGGTATGGAGCTGACGTTTTGGAAAGGGAAGTTTTCTTTATCAAGGTCTTTCGGAGAAAAATACCTAGCCGAAACGCTGGCTCCCGGCTAAAGCATCACTTGTTCACGCAGTTTTCATCAATATAGAAAGGACAGACAAGTAGAACACTCGCCTTGTCTGCCCTTCTCTGTGTGTCCGTTAGAGGCGATGGTCCATGTATCAATGTTTCAACGAATAACCAAGAAAGAAGTAGCTTAAGATCGGTAGTCCTCTGTTTGAAGAAGGGAACAAGCGTACGTTTGGAGGCATAAGTCAACTGCGGACTCGAATGTGGAGAAAACAATTTGATGAAGAAACAAGGAGGAAAACACGAAAGCAAAGGCAGGGAGGTCAACCAGATAGGCACGTCAGGTATGCTGCCCTACGTTCGAGTAAGAGGGTTAAGAGATAATTGACCATCTACAGAGACAAAGATCCCTGGACCATGGCCCCACGCGCCGCCGTCTTACAAAGCGATTCGGGCATTGCTACAGTTTACAAAATTTACTGGTTTCAATGACCGATTATAAGCGTGATGTGAGGGACAAGCGCACGTTCTCACATTGCTAGTACATTCCTCCTGCCCTCTCCTGGTTTTGAGCTGAATAAAAATGCGTTCAAATGCAATAGGATGGATAGTTTAGCTTGTTGATCTTAAGGCGGTTAGCATTCTTGTCATACTTCACGCACATTTCAGTGTCTATTCTTCTACCTGCCTCTCTGTCTGTCTGGGTGTCGGTATGTCTGGGTTTCTAATTGTTTTTCCGGCAACATGCCTCACTGGGTACTCCATTGAACCATGGAGATTACTCCATTACAGATTACTCCATTACACAGTACCGACATAATCGGTACAGTGTCACCGATTATGTCCGCTATACGATGAAACTTTGGTCACTAGGTATGCGCCACTGTTCGATGAACTTCTTTGGTGCTAACGTGGATCCATGGGTATGTGTCGCTCTTGAATGACAAAGCTCGTTTAAAATCTATCCGGCGCTGCAAGGAATTGAACCTACGTTATATATACTATGTTAAGACAGTCTTGTCTGAATATCTATGCACACGCTCTACGCGCGGACTCCGTGGGGCGCCACAAGATGGCGCGGCGTGTCCAGAAAGAAAAGCGAGAGAGGAGCCCGGTTGCATGCACACCTCCTAACATGATGCGTCTCGGCGGCGGCAGCAAATACAGCGTGTCGCTCGATTGCTCCTATGCTGATCGAATTAACGCCGAAATGCATCATGACATGGGTACTGCCGAAGTTTTCTCTTTTTTTTTTTCTTTATTCGGAAACTAGACAGCAGGAACGACGAGACACTACGAATGTGGCACAAGTGAGTGCTTCTCGCTGCTCAATTTTCACTTCCAACATAAGATTAAAAAAAATTGCGACATTCCGCACGTCAACATGAGCTAAATAAAAACATCAAATGCGCGAGTCTAACAATGATTAATTTTGCTGAATATTTTATACTCAAGTTACGACGGCAGTTGTATTACACACACAGAGGCATTTTTTTGGTAACATGATAAGCTTCCGGGATTTCTCGCGTGGTCTGGTCAAGGTACCACAGCAAGATAACTGTGCTTTAGAACAAGGGTTGGACGCTGGCACGATTGGCAGTGTGACGTAAGGTGAGAGAACGGAGCACTATTTATTGAATTGCGATGTTCTTTGACGCGTACAATAATACGCCGGCCTGTTTCGCCAATGTGCGATTGCCATCAAATGAAACGCGAACGGCGAAGAGCATGACCGAAAGTGTAGAGCGCTCCATTCAGTGTTCACCAATGCCAGGCGCGCACATCCGGTTTGACCGCACTGCGCGGTGATGCTCCCCTCTTTCGTTTCTGTTTATATCCTCTTTTATTTGAAAGTGGGAAAATAAAAATAAAAAGAAACAGAAGCTAAAATATCACACTGCATAGGAAAGAGTGTTATCGCCCAGTGCGGCGAAACCGTATGTGCTATCGGCGTCAAATGAAACGCGAGCAGCGGTGCGCGTGGCAGTTTCCGCAGTCATCATTACTGCGCCATGATCTTTTTTCGCTTTCAAATAAAACAGAGCCTCACAAAGAGAAAATATCACAGTATGTAGGGGGAGCATCATCACGCATTGCGGTCAAACTGGATGTGCGCGCCTGTCAATGGTAATGACTGGACGGCGCTCACAATACCTTCAGTTATGCTCTCCGCTGTTCGCGTTTCATTTGACGCTCATTACGTCAACAGACATATAGCGGCAGCATGGATGACAGAGCGCCCGCAGGCAACTGATGTTCCTGTTGAGACTATCAACAACTGGATTTGGGCAGCTCTAGTAATGCTTAGATCAGATAGTCGGTGATTATCACTATAACAGAATGTGTGCTAAGGGAAAAGAAATGCTGCTAAGGATGCCCGAAGGTTAGTTGGACTGTTGACAGTATGAAATTTGCCGGCAGTGCGCGGTGGCTGCTGACGTGCGCGGTGGCAGCCACTGGAGAACGCTAAGCGAGGCATTGCTCCAGTTGGCTTGTACAGGATAATGGGACGATGATATGGGTGCCACACAATGAAGTCGAAGCAAAAAAGGCGAAGAGGAGGTTTTTGCACAAGATTGTAATAGTGTTCAACAAAGTTGGGGTCTTTGAGGGTAGTCCAGAGAGCTCAACTACAGTCTCCTACGCAAGTTCAGTGCCGGAGGACTTTGCTGACATCTGCTGATTTCGTTATTATTGTTGACGTATGGTGTCACTAACCTATAAGTTAAATCCTATGAATATTTTTCCGTTTGAAGTTTGCACAAGCTCTAATTCACGAGTCATTATGATAGCCGAGTTCCGCTAATATGTGCGCTCTACAGAAAAAGGTGACCGTCTATTGCACAATATATCGATATTTTTAATAATTTCCCATATTTCGTGACTCAATTTTCTGAATACTGAACTTGGGGCACATGGTCAGTACCGAAATCTAAGCTGGAAGTTAATAACACCGTGTTCATTTAGTAGACATTCTGAGTTTGTATTACCTTTAACGTATCAGTCCTTAGCATGCGCTACAAAATTCACTAGCTCTGTAAATTATGTTTGTGCCAGACTATTTCCACTCGGTCCTTTGTGTGGTCAAGTTAAGGACCGCGCAAAGATTGATGGAACGAAAAATCTAAGGACTGACATTAAGAGACAGGAAGATAGTGGTGTGGATCAGAGAACAAACGGCGATAGCCGATATTCGAGTTGACATTAAGCGGAAGAAATGGAGCTTGGCAGGCCATGTAATGCGTAGGATGGATAACCGGTGGACCATTAGGGTTACAGAATAAATACCAAGAGAAGAGAAGCGCAGTCGAAGTCGGCAGAAAACCAGATCGGATAATGAAGTTACGAAATTTGCAGGCGCAAGTTGTAATACGCTAGCGCAAGACAGGGGTAATTGGAGATCGCAGGGAGAGGTCTTCGTCCTGCAGTGGACAAAAATATAGGCTGATGATGATGATGATGATTTCAGCTCGGCTCTTGGGCAACTGTGAACCAGAAAGACGATGTACTATCGACCAAAAAATCTTACGGACCAAGGGCTCTGGCAAAAAGCTGAATATCTCCGCAGCCTCAAAACGCAACCTGGTATTCCCATTTCCAGCCTCTACTGGTATACGCGAACATTGTGATGTCCGGTTTTACTGGCTACGTTTAAACGCTACGGCAATATTTAGAGTTTTCTGAGATCCCGTGGTCCGTAAACTTTTTTTGGCCGATAGTACTTCCTAATATATTTTAAATGGGTATGCAAAAATTAACGCTAATGTCAGGATTTCTGACAATTGGCGATGACATCAATAATTACTGCAGGGCTGCAATTCTCTATTTTCAACATGTGCCTAAAATGGGCAATAAAAAATGCAATCCTCAAAAATTTGCAAATATGATATGTGAACATTGTGTGTTTTTTGTAAGTTATCTATGTCGCTTGAAGTAACCTACGATGATGATGATTCATTGGCATCCATTTTGAAACGGGGTGTTGACAAATCATCTAGCCTGCTTGAGTTAATCAGGTATGCTATGCATGCTTTTCATTCTAGAATTGTTGTATACATCTGCTTAACCTTATTTTTCTTCCTCATAACTTCAATGTCTACTTTTTACCACTTCATATGCCTGTAACGGATCCGTTCGTATCAATCTCCTTGCTGTTTTTTTTTGTCACGACAGTACAATGAACTTCTCTTGCTTATATCGAATGCTGACCGGTTTCCGCTTCCATCCAACTCAACCCAAGCGCCTCTGGAAAGTGTACGTTATCTACAGGTCTCACTGGGTGAATTCCTTAGCAAGCCATTAGGATGTGCTGAGTGGTCTGCGGATTTTTGCTGCAGCATACACATGCCTCATCTTGTTTCGAATATTTGTGCCGGCATGTGTTGCTTCTTAGGCAACCTGCTCAAACCTTAAGTAGCAAGCCACTGCCCTTTGTGTTATCGTACAGATTTTCTATTCTAGTTCCTTTCTTGCCATTCTTAAACTTAAACTATATTATGGGGTTTTACGTGCCAAAACCACGATCTGATTATGAGGCACGCCGTAGTGGGGGACTCCGGAAATTTGGACCACCTGGGGTTCTTTAACGTGCACCTAAATCTAAGTAGACGGGTGTTTTCGCATTTCGCCCATTCTTTTCAATCTCCTTGGTCTTTTTCTGTTTCCATTCTTTGCATTCAATTTATTGTCTCTGTGGCGCGCACTTCCTTTTTGATGAATCCTGGTTGTCTACTTACACTTCCTATTGTCTTTACACTACACACATCTGGAATGGTGTTCTCACTGAGTGACAATTTTTAACAATATCTTCTGCAAGTGAAACAACCAAGTATTATTTATTTATTTATTTATTTATTTATTTATTTATTTATTTCAGTATTGACGGCCTGGGCTTCAGGCCTTAGGCTGGAGTGGGTTGCAATGAATGCATAGACTGAATGCATAAAAAATGAATACATTACTACACATGACGTAACTGGACATTAAAAGGCTTTGTATCATAAATAGTGCTTTGCAAAATACACAACGGACATGAATATTTATTTTGAAGCACGCTGCAAGTACTACCGGCACCTTACGTCGGAGCTTTGGGTGAGGGCATGAGATAGATGCGAAAAGTTAAGTCGTTGTAAAGAGAGCGCATAACAAAACACGCAGCGTGTCCCAGCTAACGTTAGCCCAGCTGTCCACCGAAAAAGAAATATTTTAAAACACAGTGCAAGATACGATTACAAGACCTACGGTATTGGTTGTAAGCAGTCGCGCGACGAAGCACAACAAGTTTTAGGATTGTATCTTTCACCGTGTTTTCTTATTCCTTTAAATTTCGTTGAACAGCTTAGCTAACGTTAGCTGGGACACCCTATATATACAGGAAACCTAAGCACAAGAGGTGTAGGTGTTATCAGTATACAAGAGTTAGTGTGGAATAATTATTAATAAAGAGTAAAACTAAATAAAAGCCGTTACGTTATCATGCGTACACGACTAACACTAACACTAACATGAAAGTATTGAGGTAACGTGTGTATTGCAGAAATAACAATGGAACAAATGTAAAAAAAATTCTGGCTGCACAGGAACAGGCTCCTTGGAGGTATATTGAAATTTGTTTTCCTATTTGCGTTCGAAAGTAAAAATGCAAACAAATGTTAACTTTATAAATTGCAGCTAAAGTCGTTGGTGCAGGATACGGTGCGTATATATTTGAATCTGTTAGGACAAAATCTAGTAAATTATTTCTTCGAGTAGGTTGGTAACGAAAAAAAAGTTTTAAGTTATATCAGTAAGTTCGTTTACGTTAATGGTGTGTGAGGTTGGTGGTCGCTGGTGACAGTTTGATTGCACCAGTTTATGTCAGGATAGTTGAAACCTCCGACAATGAATATGTTTTATTTTAGATGTTTACCCGTAAGTGCGTTCATATTCTTGAGTAAGTGCGCAATGAAGGTATTGCTGCTGTTAGGTGGCCGGTAACATACGGAGTGATTGCGTAGACGCCTCCTGTATGTAGAGCCATACCATTTCCAGCGTACTAATAATGTCAACCGGAAATGCCCTAATCTGCTCTTTTATGTCTAGCAATAGGCCGCCACATATTTTACCGTCTCAATCCTTTCACCCTATTACTTCATCATTCGAATTGGGCAGTAGCTCCTCATTTGTTACTGCCTGACGGAACCATGTTTCCGTTAAGAATAGATTATCACTATCGGTGTCATCAAGGCAAGAGCAGAGCTTAGCTCATTTTCGCATTATGTATACTGCGAATGTTATTACATAATAAGCGAACTTCTGATGTTTCAAGGCTCTAACATGGAAGTTGAACACAAGCCGTAGCAACACGTGTCAGTCGTCCGCTTTTAGTGATCACTATGCCTCGATTACAATGTCGGAGGTCACATCGTAAATGTTGATTTGGCTATGATGCGCCGTTTGTCCACGTTCAGTTTTAAAGGCGTACAGTCAAACGCCCTTACAACGAAGTGCTCGGGACTTCTAAATTCTTGCGCTATACAGCGCATTTCGTTGCCAAGTTTGCGCACCGTACCACTAACAATAGAGCAGGCTTATAGAAAAAATAGACTTAGTAATAATTGGCTTGCGTACTTCCTCATTGTACTTATCACGGCAACGTAATCATTCAATTTCGGATAGCTCAATATTGACGCCAAGTTTCTTGGAACATAAATCCATTATATTTACTTGCACAGACCACCATGTTACGACAGTGTAATCGGGTAATCCAAAAAAAGAGCAGGTAGGAACGTCTAAGCCTGTTCTCACTATCGTCGCAACGTGCTTTGATATAGCTATGCTAGCTCGGAAACATGGTTGGCGATCTCTAGAGGCCAGTGGCGTAGCCAGAAATTTTTTTCGGGGGGCGGGGGCTCAAGTTGCAACGCGGCCTCCTCCTTATAAACGTTGTCGAGGCATCAAATACATGAATAATAACTGCATTGCCATTGCCAATGTCATTCTATATTAGGTGCTGAAAACGAATTATTTAACGCTACGCACAGTCAATACAAATAAATTATGTGTTTGTTTCATAAAAGAATAGCTTCGTATGCCCCAAAAATGGTGGCAGTAGTAGCTGATATCAATGCTACCGCGTTTATCAATGCTACCGCGTCTATCTCATAAGTAAAGGAAATATCACGCGAACTTTAGAACTATATCAGTTCGAAACCAGTAAAGCAGTGCATGCAGCTGGTATGAAAAACGTAAAGGCCTTAAAATGAACAAGTTGACAAATATTTTGATGAATTTTTGTCATTTAACAACCTTGTTTACATTTTTGTACATATGCAACGGCCAGGGAAAAACCACAATGACGCTGTCCTTCGTTGCAATGGATTGCGTATGTCCCAAAAATTGTGGCAGTAATAGCTGATATCAATATAAAGGTCGTATATTGTAAGTGCACCGAAATTATAGTTGCAACAACGAGTACATATAAAAAGCAAAAGTTCCGCAAAATATACATTAGAAATGCGAAGATAGAATGGAATATACAAATGCCAAGATAAACGGCAAGAAAGTTTCGCGTGAAACCAAGTTCACTGCTTGTATACACAAAACCTCGCAACAAGATATTTAAATATACGTATAAGTCTGCAATAAATCTACATATCTAAGGAAACGTCATTGTATATAATGCGTCAAACAAGACAAATAAACATGTTGCGCAGTCACAGATAGTAAACTTCGCGCATACGAGTATAAAGAAAGACGATCCAGACAAGAACATGTCAGAAATTGTGATATGCATTTGAGCCATGCTGCGATCGCGACAGCACCATGTGGCTAGAATAAGAGATAAAGAATGTAGAAATCAATACGAAAATGCGTATTTTAAGTGCCTTCACAGCGGCAACAATTATTCTGCATCCAAAGTCAAAGAAGGCTATTGCTTCGTTTTAAAAAAGAAGTAAATACATGTAGCTAAAAAGGAAAGAAAAGGACAAACGAAAGCCACAGATGATGCGGCTAGTTGATTTACCTAACATCCGAGTGCGTTTTTGGGAAACGCCGCGTGTGCCGGGCTTTCAATGAGCAAGGTTTCTCAAAATTGGTTATTGATGTCCCCGTAATTTTTGTATTTCCCGGATAATTTTGATCATCATGCTAACTGTTACAATAAACGGTGAAAATTTCTGTGGTTTTAAAAGCTAATGAACAGTCATACGTTTTCATAATTACGAGCTTATATAGGAACGTGAAGGAACAGATATTTTTACAGGCATTGATATTTGCTGCTTCGCTATCTAAACAATAAACTTCACTCGGCGGGGAGGTTTAGCGAAGCGTTCAGTAACTTCGGACACGTTGATGGCGACGTCTCTGTGGGCGTATAGAAGCGCCAGCATAACCATGCGTTCCTCATTCTAAAGCGCAAGTGGTTTTTTTAGTAATCTCACGTTTGAAAATCTCTCTGCGCTGGCAGTGGCACTGGAAGGGCGACTAGAATATGCAGCAGTTTGTACTAGAGCACTGCACGGGCCGATTTTTTCAGCCCGGACCCGGCCCGGGCCCGTTTTTACGTTGGGCTGCCCACCCGAGCCCGAACAAAACCTTTATGGCACGACCCGGGCCCGGCCCGGGCCCGGCAATAATCTACGTTACCCGCCCGGCCCGCCACCCCTTTACCTTAGGCCAGGGGCCCGGCCCGAGCCCGGCTCGAAACCGGCCCGAACCCGGCCCGAGACCGAAAAATACATGTTTTTCAGAGTTGACACGCCCGAGAATAACTCGCTGCACGTTACATGCACACCACCAGAAAACCCGAGCCCGGCCCGGGCCCGGGTCAAAAAGCACACGCCGTGCCCGAGCCCGTGAAAAAACTGCTCTACCCGGCCCGGCCCGGCCCGTGGGCCGGGCCGGGCCCGGGCTTTCGGGTAAGCCCGAGCCCGTGCAGTGCTCTAGTTTGTACACATGTATATATAACCTGCCATCTCCATGAGAGGGGGCATCTATTCCTGTGCTAAAACCTAAAAACACTTCGATATCGTTTCCTCAGCACCACACTCGACAAGGTAGACAGCCGTCCTCTAACGGAAGCCACAATTCTTGGTCCCTGGTCCCAGCCGACGTCGGAACGAGCTGCTTTAAAAGCGCTATTACGCTTTTTAAAAGAAGCAGGACTTAGTGAAAAACTATAGAATTGTGCGGACAGATGTGTTTTTTCTTTCTTTTCTTCTTTTTAATCTTGTTTTCTAATCTTTTCTGCCCTTACCCCATCCCCCTGTGCAGAGTAGCCAATCGGACACTTAACCTGGTTAACCTCTCTGTCTTTCACCTCTTATTATTGCGATAGCAATTATATGGACACTCAAAAGCAGATTTCTGCCGTCGGCGTCGGCGTCGCCGTGAGGTTCCGTATGATGTCAATGGAGATTAACTTGTCGCCGCGCGCCGAACGCTGTATGTGCGAGTGAAAGGGCGCGAGGGGCGCGCGCGTTCACGGGGAGTGAACGCACGGCGGAGAACAAACGCGAGTTCTGCGCCGTGCTCCCTTAAGGGCTGCAGAAGTAGGCGTCTCTTTCCAATCACCATATATGTAGAGCAAACGCGCCTTCTTCCGACGCGCGAGAGGCCGTGGAGGAGGGGGGGGGAGGGAGAGGGAAGGGAGGCGACGTTTAGCTGCGGCACCAAGTGCCTATTTATATCAGAGGCTCCGGCAACAGTCAACAAAGCCGCACGCATTTTGAGCGAACGCGGGCAAAACGCCGACGGCGTCGACAACAGTTCTGCGTGTTGCCGGTGCTGCTGCATGTCCAAGTTTATACAGCTGATAAAGCTACTATCATTACTCCGTATAGCTCTCTACAAATTTGCTATCGCAATTGATGCTTCGCCTTTCAGGTGAAACTGCGACAACTTTTTTTCCTTCCTTCCTTCCTTCCCTCCTTCCTTCGATATCGTTGCCATCCTTGTTTACGTACCTTGCACAAACAGTAAGCTGTTAGATTCCAGCAATATCCGTCGTTTCGTCAGCAAGTACGGAGAAGCAGCCTGCAGCGTTCACTTTTGCATCTAGGCTTTCTTTGATAATTTCACCACAAATTTCTATAATTTGGTTTTGTTCGTCTGGTTTAAATACGAGGCATTACTGGGGCAACTTTCCAAATGGTTCTTCAGATGTGTATCTCCACAATCAGCTCACATGCGAAGAAGCGCTCTGGAAATAGCTGTATTTTCAGCGAGGGCTTTGCTTAAATCCATAGGACCAGTGTCCCTATCGCCACGGAGAGCAAGACCTTGCCGCCCGCAAAAAAGAACTGTCTCAAATTAAATAGGCCGTTGAGTTCCTTCTGTTTTCTCTTATTTTACTTTGCCTGCCATGGTCCAGCTTATCGATCACATGTGGGCGCGCTTCCTGAAAATGTTTGGAGAAAATTATCAGATGCCAGCTGACAGTCACGGTGATATTTAATATTTTCGTGTGTGTGGAAGATTACGAGCGCGTGCTTCCATTTCTGGAACGGCTTGGACACGCGCGTTAAAGTGCGTGCATGTTGGCCCAATTTTATAAAAACATTAAACCCAGAAAGTTCCAGAATTAAAAATTAGAAGCACGCCTTTGGAAATGTCAGTGCACTTTTCGCGTCAAAAGTGTATGAGAACTTTATACCCATCAAGTTTCGGAATTGAAATCCATGCGCTCCGTAGATTCCGGTGCCGCTGCGAGATGCCGCGACGCGCCCGCTCGCTATCAAAAATCCCTTGAAAATGTGTGTTTGGCTGGGGCTCCTTACGTTATGTGACTCCAGGTGCATGGGCGTTTCCACAAAATCCAGCCCGAGTTCGCAATTTTCGCGCCGAAATGTCTTTTCGAGTGTCAAAAAGACATTGTAGACAAAATCCACAATGATTCCCGGCGCCGGTGGTTGTTTTGGCCGGCGGTGCATGACAGCACGAAAAAATTTCGGAGGGCACTGAAGCCCCATCAGCCCCCCCCCCCCCCCCCCCCCTGGCTACGCGCCTGCTAGAGACTCCTCGTTGGATGGAGTGTGGCTCTTGCTCACCAACCGTATTTCTTTCAACCTCCGGAGTCCCAATTCCCGCCGCCAGCTCTTTTACTTCCACGCCCGCAAATGCGTTTGGGGCTATGCAGGTCGCTTCGCACTTTGTCCCAACCGGACTCAATTCATTTATTAGCCTCAATAACCGCTGTAATTGCCTCTATAAGTTATCTGAACCAGTGTCAGACTCCAGTTCCTCGGACAGGAGTAACAACAGTTAGCCGATACAGAGAGCCACAATGTTCTTATAACTGTCGGTGCTAATCTACTATCAACTGGAGCAAACACCACAAAAAGACAGCGGTTGCTCTTTTCCACGCAAGAACAGTCGAGCTAACTGACCTGGAATAGCAATAGCGGCGAGCGCTCGATACATGCGGTGGTGTTGTGCTCCGGTGGGTGGTGAGCCAAGGACGGTTTATATTGCGCGGTAGTGATGCTGATAGTGCGCTGTGATGCACATAGAGATTACGCTGGCTAGCAGCAACCGGCTAGCAGCAAAAAGGAGGTGACCGCCTACTGCCTTGTAAGTTGGTTGGTACAGAAACAGTGTTTCGATGGCTCGTTGTTCCATCATGTGACCGGCGTGCCCAATATTAAGATAACCCGAAGGAGAAACAGCGGTGAGCGCTCCAAACATTAGGTAATGTTGTGCCTATGTTGTGCCCCTTCAAACCTGCCCCACCGACCTTTCCCGTTCGAGTTTGAAATCATTTCTTGCAAGTGAATTCCAGCGTTGCTGCACAGCACTACGTCATCTGCCTGAAATTATACAGCTTCCTAATAATATATATATATATATATATATATATATATATATATATTTATATATTTATACCACGAAAACTGTGGCTCCCAGCTACGCTATAAAGGTGGTTGGACAGCGAAGCTATAAGCGACACGCATAACAATTACCCATTGTGACGTCACTTACATTCACACACGTGGCTCTACAAAGAGTGAAAGCATAGACAAGTGAAATGTCCTTAACCACTAGTCAACGACATTAAATTCACGCTCTTCTTCTGGCATCTTTACTTTCCGTGGTCTACCCATGGTAGCCTGGAATGAACTCAATGAGTTGCTAGACCGCGGTGACGTCAGTACGTGACTTCTTTGCTGTTGGGTATTTTCCCGCTTGCAGTAGCTTACGCAACCGTAATCTATACCGAGAAACACACGCAGGAGAAGGAACGCTGTAAACAACACCCACAACGATTACCCATTGTGACGTCACTTGAATTCACACACGTGGCTCTACAAAAAGTGAAACCAGAGACACTGATTTCACGAGGGTTTTGAATGACGTCAACCCCTTTCGAAGCAGCTGCAAAACTAACCTTTACCGGAGCGCGTCGGAGGGTGTTCCCACTGTTAACACGCGCCTTATCATCCATCATGTGGTTTTGACGCTTGTTTTGTGGTTTTTCTTTTGAAAACTTTTGAAAAATTTCCTTGGCTGGTAGAGGTATACAGCTCCGCTGTAAAATATCCTACTTTCGAATTAAATACAACACGACCAAAATAGCGGCTGTCCTGTCAACCTTGTTTTTTCCGACCCTTATTCCGCTCAAGGGCACATCATGTTCAGTAACTATATTGCGATATAAAGTGCTGTGCTATCGTCGCAGAAGTGCTTGCCACCAGAGGTAGCCACAAAGCTTTCAGAGGCAGACGATGTTTCCGATTTTGGAGCATTGTTATGCCCAACAGTTTCATCTCAGAATGCAAGGACTGTGTCATGCATATTTGATGTGGTCTGTTTCACGTGCTTTCCTCGCCTGGCCCGTTCCTGTCGGAAGCAGCGTCCGGAAAGAGTGAGGCAGATCAATACTTGCGTCTTTCTAGATTGTCACGCTCACTGCTCAGAAAACTCGTGGACAACGATAAACACACCTATATGCCTAACTTTATCCAAGCAGCAATTTTTTTACAGGGAGCACCCAATTTAAGGTACGAGGACCGCATTCCCATCTGTCGTTACGCATGAAGTTCTCAAAGTTATATGGCAGATGAGAGAATCCACATAAACGTGAAGTAGGCAGATTGCACGCATTTTATAATCAACTTGTCAGCGCATGACGCCTCAAAGTAAGATGACAGAAAAATATTCTCTGCGCATGAGGACTGGAAACAGCATCTGGGTTAGTCTCAGAAGATTTAAAAATGCCGCGCTTTGAAGCGCGTAATATTATATTGTCTTAAAGTGCCCATCGTATTTCTCAGTATTTTTGGTAGATCACTAGAGAGGATATACCACATGCTTTTCACAACTGAGCATCACTGACCTTGTTATTTATAATCCTTCAACGTACATCTACGAGGTTTCGGCGGGTTGTGCGGGGATGTCCGCGAGATGGTGCAGTTTGTTTTCTTACAGCACCACAAAAAAATCAAGAATAGCCAAATGCCAGTATAGTACAAGCGTCCAATGAGAACAGGCAATAGAAAACATGCTTCGCACTGCGGTTCAGCGCTGGCGTTTGTCAGTTCTTGTAATTGCCCTTGTGCCGAGAAGAACCATACATCAATAACAGCAATGGTCAACGAACTTGTCCACCAGTATCTCCTAATGTTTTCGGAAACCTCCTAATGTACGGAAATGCCCTCAGTAGAGACCATCGAACTTAATAGACGTGTTTGTAGACGGTGTTCGCGCAATTGACCTTATAGACACTGGAGCCGCCGTATCCGTTATGGACGCCAAACTAAGCGGTTTCCTTCGAAAAGTGACGACGCAACTTTCGGGGCTAAACCTTCGTACAGCTAGCGCCCAAAGTATTCATCCAACAGCAGTTTGCACAGCTCGCGTCGTCATTCAGGACGCCATGTATGCCGTCGAATTCATCGTCATTCCTGCGTGCTCGCACGACATCATATTGGGATGGGATTTTCTCTCCCGCGACAACGCCGTCATTCATTGCACACCCGCCGAAATAGAACTCTCACCGTTCTCAGAGATGACGCCGGCAGACAGACCATCGCTTTGGAACAAGATACTCGTCACAGACGATACCCAGCACCTCCAGCAATTTATAAGGATGTTTACTGGACGGCACTTGAAGCAGCGCAAGGGAGACAGTCCAAAAAGCGCAGCACGGACTCTTAGCACGAGCGGCGCTCGAGAGCCGAAGAAAACGACCCACTAGAAGGTACTGGAGAAGGAGACCCACTTCAAGGCGCTGGAGCGGACGACCCACTTCAGAGTTCCAACGCTTCGCTACAACGGAACAAGAAAACCAACAAAGAAGCCTGAAACTAACGCTTTTTGCAAAATCAACTTAGCGGAAACGGAGGAGTGCATGCAAATAGTTACTTCAAAAGCGCGAAATTCGCCCCAGAAGGAAAGACATAAACCATTGGTAGCTGTGCTTCCAGAATCGTGTAGACAGGACGGTCTTAAAGTATCTTCCATGCACATAAACACGAACATAAAACAAGAGGCATTATTATTGATTGTTTACGTGCGCGTATTCAATCACGCTTTGCGCTTTTATTGCCGGAGTGTCAGGGCGGCGAATGCGCTTCCCGATTATTATTTTCGCATGCGAGTTAGCCAACAAAAGACAGCCTCCTATTCAGCTTATACAATTTATTCTCTTCTTTTTTAACGTGGAAAGGAAAATACAGCTTTTGCTGAAACCTTTTTAAGAGAGAATCGTTACAGACATTATCACTGAAAGAAAAAAATATTCCCCGCTTTGGACAAATTTTCCTGAAAGTCCCGCTTGGAATGCCATGATGAAGAGTTAATGCGATAAGTACATAACGAAGCGCTGCGCGTTTTGGTTTATATCTAACAGTAAGTAAAAAAACAGAAACTTTATGACAACTTCGTGCGCAATACCCCTGATATAACTTACCCTTAGAATAATGCCAGAATGCCGGTATTACACTTATAGTTTGCTGTGCATGCAGATCGAAAATTTGGCGCTGGATAACTTCCCTTTGAAATGGCCTGCTCGCTAGGCAGCGAGTAAAAAATAAGTGGTTCCGCCAGAGCAGATACCCGAACCGATTTCCAATAGCCCGAGGGATGTGCGCTTAATTCATGTGTTTTTTCCCCACTGTTCTCGCCAACAATTAGCATATTAAAGAAAATAAAGTTATATCTTGAACGGCGGTCGTACCGCAGCCAATTCAACATATGGAAATGTGCTTTATTGCGAGAACTTTTCGCATATGAGCTAATGTTATCATTCTTTTATTCTTAAAAAAGTTATTGATTGGCGAGAAACCAGCGTCACAATAGTTGTCGACGTTTCCACTTTCATCTAAGTAAATTGCTCGACTGCTGTTGTCTCAAGCAGCATTGTGCATACCAGGCGCGCATGCGCATGCAGAAATGCTCAGCCTCACACACTAGACTTTTTGTGCGGCTGGTCAACTTGAGCCACATGAGCTGGAAGGAGTGCGTCACGCCACCGGGGACGAGAGCTAAGGTCGTCCAGCCGCTCCTTGTCAGATCATTAAAAGTGCCTGTGGTAAGGCGCGGCGAAAAGAAGAAAGATAACAAGATCCCTGGCATCGGGGTTTCTGACGATAAATGTTTCTCTGTCGCCCTCTCCGCATTGCAGCCTAAAACGACTATATTCTATCCTGCGCTCTTAGTGTGGTGTGCTGCGCCTACGTTGTCAATTACGATTATTGCTGACACGGCTCTTTGGCAACAGATGCCTTCCCTGTTTACGGTAGGCTTGACAGCGTACACAGCAACTCACTCATCTAATTTCTCTGTCAGGGGGACGGACACGCTAAGTAGCTCTTCACAAGAGAAAGCCTTCCATGGTGTCCAGGATCAGGCATGATAACGAAATGAAACTCAGCACCATGCTAGAATGAAACTAGCTAGGCGAAAATGACAGGCACCGCAAGAACAACAGGTCGCCACCGAACTTTTGGAGGCAACCACGCGAAAAACAACGCACTTAATAGACCGTATAGCAAATATGACGAGAAATTTTCTTTCCATAGAAACAGAAAGCGAGAAATCACTGCTTTATTTAGGACTCTTCCACTACCCTACTCGCTGCTGTAAGAGGTATTGAAATGGCGGCTAACACAGTGCCTCAAAACATCTACCTGTATGTGGGCTGTACCAGTTGTCTTGCATTTGTGCGTGATGGCGAAAATTGAAACGCCATGAGCTGTGACATTATTTATGGTTCCGTAACTCTCAGTTCTTGACGGGAAATTCCTTTACAAAGCTTCAAAGCGGGCCGCTTGCTGAAACTGATCTAACGATAACATGTTATAGCATTACCAGTTCTATCTTTGCAACGATACTACCCACGCATCTTACTTTCCTATTGTTGTGCAGAAAAAAAAAGTAATTACTTGACCACGTATGTGTCTTGTGCGCAGATGGTGCCGTTGCCGCTAAATTGGTGTCGCGCGCGGCGTTCAGAGAGTCGTATCCTGCCATACCGTTTGTCCATCCGAGCACGAATGCCATAAGGAGCAGATAGCTCTTTATGCCATAGTAGGTGTAATTTATCAACGAAATGGTGTTCATCTGGAGTTGGAATGCCTACAAATGTAAAATGTGCATATTTGGCAAACAGCAGCGCTAACTAGATGAGGAATCAACTTTTCTTTAGAGTCAGCGCTTATGCTGTGATCATTGTTTTTCCGCCTCGTCTACTTAACGCGGCTGTTTGTCAAATACGAACGCCTACTCGCCCAAGTTTACCTACTACTGTGCAATATGCTGCAAAATCTTCACGATTGCTTGGCTATTTCACGCATGCCTACGGTCTGCGGCACGCACAAGAAATTTTACGTACCGCACGGCGGCTGCGTCCCTGATGCAGTCTACCCGAGTTCTTGTCTTGCTTAGATGTACACGCACATCTTTAACCTTACTATAACCCACCATGGTTTCTTAGTGGCTATGGTGTTGGGCTGCTAAGCACGAGGTCGCGGGATCGAATCCCGGCCACGGTGACCGCATTTCGATGCGGGCGAAATGCGAAAACACCCGTGTACTTAGATTTAGGTGCACGTTAAAGAACCCCAGGTGGTCCAAATTATTCTGGAGTCTCCCACTACGGCGTGCTTAAAACCAGATCGTGGTTTTGGCACGTAAAGTCCCCTAACCGCTCTGAAGATGGCTATATTGCAATTTGCGCTTGTGTTTGTCCCCGTTCCTTTTCGAGCAAAAAAGTTCTTAGTTGTGGTCAGTGTTTTCTGGTCACAGTTGTGGTCGCATTTTGGCGCATGATCTACTAGCTCGCCAAACAACCACCACGGTTTCGAGCGTGTCGAGCCCCATTGGAGGCCGCGTGAGCGCACGCTCCGCGCCATGGATGTACTGACCTGCCGCTGTAAACTCGCGCTCAGCCCCTCTAAGCCAAGGGCCCGCGCCGCAGCAAGGGAGACCCTAGGCGATGCTCTCTAATAGGATATTTGTTATTCCGTGTTTGAACACAACACGACTTTTTATAATCAAATTAAGCCGGACTACATAAAACGTCCAAATGATCGTCAGTGACCGCTAACGGCGCACCCCGACAAGGAAACATACGCAGACAAGGACTTGTCTTCAGGGGCCACTTATCCTTTGGGCAACCCCAGAGCAGGGAAATGCGGAGAGAAAGAGTAGAGAGAAAGCGAGGGGGCCGCAATCGCAAGGCGCAGCCTCGGGACATTGAGACAGCGGAATGGCGCGCGCGCCCGCTGAGCCTGGGAACCATGAAGAGGAGAAGTAACTGTCGGCCGGCGCCAAACAAAGAAGCACCGCCGGGCTTAAGAGGTTCACGTACGCACCTTCTGAGGTCCTGATGTAGATTCCCCAAGCCCTCGCTCACACGTGCGCGTGCAGGGTGAGCGCAAGTGAGGACCCAAGTCTCGCAAACTACCGGGCGAAGTGGCAGCAGAGTGTCACAGTTTTACAACCCGCTGTGAGCCCTTCTAAGCGCGAAGCGAGACACGTTGACGTTTCCCGAAACATAAATAATGGCATTTCAGGACTGCACTGCGGAAGCCCGGACTCGCACACTGTCTTCGTTTCTTTATCCTCGGCTACGATTCAGATCACATGAGCAGAGGATGCTGGCGTAAATGCAGCCCATTTCTAATCGTTCTTCGAGAGACAAAGTCCGTGGCGAAACCTATGAGAGATTGCATATACATCTTTAAGCGAAGCTTTCTGTCTCCCTGATTTGTTCGTTAGCGCCGAAAACGCACTGCAAGAAAGCCAATTTACACAAAGAATTATCTGCGCATCTGCGCACACAATCGTACAACACTACAGTTCACATTCGCAGTTGTACCAATAAGAACAAAGGGAACTGCAACGCCACGATACCTAGACGAACTGTATATATCTACATTGCATTACGCGCGTCATGAAAGTCATTCCCGGTCGTCACCATGGGTAGGCCGCCGGTGCAGCGCACGGTACAAAAAGAGCCTGCCGTACTCGAACGTAAGCGCGAGCACGATCGTGCCCGTAAGGCCGATCCCGTGTATCGGAAACGACATGCAGTCCGTGAAAGTGTGAGTGTGTGCGTGTAATCAACGGCTACATGATCTGCAATAAAGGCTGTGCAACTTAAAAAAATGTTTCTTCATTCAACTTCGATGTTCAAAAAATACAATTCTACACAAGCAAACAAATCACATATGCATCGCATCGGGTCACTCAGCATTTCTTGGGTTCGTTGCGTGGTCGTTGGCTTTGGACTTCTTTTCGCACGGGCGAAAGCTTCGCGTTCAACCATCTTTCTTTAAGAATGGCGCTTTTAGTTTATTTGTTTAGTTGATTTGTTTGACTCCATGTAGAGAACATGAGTTTTTTTGTATGCCGAACTAAGTGAACCAACGTCCTAAATGTAGACCCTGCAATGTTAAACGAGTTCCGCCGTTGTTTGTATGAGAACTGTCTATTGTACTGAGAAATTTTGCTGCGGAACCCATCTTACTATGACTGTCGACAGTAATGCGTTGGCACTGAATCACTATAACGGCACAACTTACTGCCACCGTCAAAACGAATTACGTATGAAGCGTGTACTGTAGCGATACTCGTTTTTCGCGCTTCTCTAAGAACACTCGGCGCCATCTAGCGCTGCCGCCGCGAAGCCTGCGCGCGGCCCTCGATATGCATGGTGCGCCAGTGCGTGCGAACGCTCAAAAACGCGTCATGCGGCAACCGGGCTCCACTCTCGCGCTTCTGTCTGGGCATGCTGCGTCTTATAGTGGCACTGCCGAAAAGTCCGACAGGTGTCCGACACATATTTAAATACATTTAGCTTTCAAAGCACTTGTGTCGCAGCGCCATATCTATTACGGGGCATTGGCCAAGACAGGCCACATACCCGGTGGCACTTACCTAGCGGCCTAGATTGTCTGCTAAGCCATACACCAGCCAGGAGCAAGTTGTTTATTCGGGTGCATGCCCAGCGGCCCAAGTTATTCACTCCGCATTACAGCAGCCAGTCAATACCTAATAGCCCAAGTTATCTATATACAGGGTGTAGCAGCTATCCCGCAGCATCCTTCATTAGTCGATTATTCTTTTCGATTTCTCGTGCAAAAAACGTCCGCCTGTTTGAGCAATACAGCACAAGGATTAGAATTTCACTATCTGCAACAGGTGATTTTTAAAGATATGTCAATATCTGGGCAGAAACACCCGGCGTATTTCCAACTACCAGTTCTCTCAATACCAATTATCACGAATTTTTGCACTATATCATCGACTCTAGGCTGCAGTGGAGGAGAAAGCTTCAGATGTGCGTCACAAACCATCGCAGGAGATGTGGCAGATAGCGCACCTCTTAACTCAGCTTTTATTCGGCGGTCATCTTCAATGACTGCCTCTGTAAAGTCTCGTACTTATTTTCATATACATGCATTTAAAGGAGCCAGAAATGAAAACCAGGACTGCGACTGCCCTTATTTGAACATGTGTCGCCCCGTTCAATATTTTACTTTACGCACTTTTTTTTCCTTTCAACCGCGGCCGCAAGCTGCTTGAGTCCACCTACTGCGGGCGCAACAAAATATTTCGTCGTACATCTTAGCACCTCACATTAGAGAAGGGTGGTAGTACTGAGATCATCGCCGCTGACCGCTCTAGGGCTGCTGACACTACTTCAGACTGAATACACGCCACCATTGGTGCATTTACAATCTTCCCTATAGAAAATCTTTCCAACTTTATTCGGTGCCTCGTTGTCATTTTCTCCATGCGGTGACGCAGCCGATGATCTACGACTGAGCGTATGTCTTTAACCACCTTCAAATCGTTCCACTAAAGGAAGGAATTGTGTAGCTCGAGTGCCCCGCGTTTTGCTGCTGCAAATGAAGAGGAAGGCCGGGCAAAATGGTCCCGTGGCCACGAGTTAGAATTTTAGCTTCTGATTTATATTGAGGGTATATATTTAACCGCTGTCTAACAGCTCTACTTAAATGAGGTGTCTCTTCAATATGCGTGTCATTTATTGTACCCGAAGTTTAGTTTGCGGTGCTCCCGAGGCACCACAGTACTCATGTTTATATGTTTCTGTGCAAGAGTGCGCTTTCGTACCATAATCCTTGACGTGTTGCAGGCGTGATGTCGCCGAGGTTCGGTAAATCTCTGCAGTTGCTGAAGAGGTGGTGCAAGTACTGCGAAAAAGCTCTGTAGGCGACAATAACTTCCTGTGAGTGCGCAATATAAAAGCACGTGCAAATGGCATGCATCCTAGGCATGGTGCGTGTGCAGCATCGGCAGTGTTTGAACCTATACCAGTGCCGAAAACTTGGCGTGAATCGAGCACACCGCAATGTAGTGCGCAGACATAGGCCGCATACAGAAACAGATATACCAGCAGGCATGGAATTAACTCCAGCTTTAAAAATTGTACGGCACACCATCTTAACGCCGCTTGATCATCATAGATTCGATACCTTAAGGGAAGCTTTTTCTACCAAGGGCTCTTACTATGGAGAATGATCTCAAGCAGTGCTGTCAACTTGTGTCGCAGAATTATTTCCAATCCATAGATTATCCGCTGCTCTCTGCCTCCTTAGTATTTTTTGTTGGCAACTTATGTGTACGCTGTAAGGAATTCCGCATTGCACGTTTTCGGTAATTTTCCGCTGGAATGTCCACATAATGTTGTGGGCGAACGCCTTGAAAAGATTAAGGCCTGGATTATGAAACACTCCTTTCCTTACTAAGGACGTCTTACACGCTTTAAGGCGACCTGGCGTCAATTCTGGAACGTCCCTTACTAAGGTGCACTAAGTTAGGGCCTCCTTGGTGCTTCCCCTCGCTTAGGGAGCCGGCATGCTACCTTCATGCTTCCTAACCGCGCTCCTCTACCTGAACGCATGCTTCTCCGCAGGACTTTGCACGCGGTATGTCGGCGTCCGGCACCGCCGTGGCGCCGGGGTTCAAGCGATCGCGCTGGCAAACAGATGAAAAAAAAAGGGAAAGCGTGATATTAAGAAAAAAAAATGTACCCAGAGCGGGTTTCGAGCCCGCGTACACAAGATCGCGAAGCGAGCGCCGTAACCACTCAGCCATACACCCACGCCTCCGAGGGTTGCATTCGTGCGAACCACATGATTGCGTTCGGGCGCCCTCGGTGAACGGAACCACCTACAAACGCGGTACGCGCGAGCGGCGCAGCGTGGCGCCAGCGGTCAAACGCTGTATCTACTAGCAAATGGAGTGTTGCCTCGGCTTGGATAGGTGCCGTGCGCAGCCAGCGCCGCGGTAGCCGGCCGCCGTGTATTGACATCCAGTTTGGTATGGTTTGGTTCCGCAGACTGCGCTTTGTGCCATTTCTTTTGTGAATCTGTTTTTCTGTGAAGAGCGAGCGGTGAGAATGACGGCCTTGCGATATTTATCCGAAGACGATAGCTTCGAAAGCTATGCAAGGTTTCTTCGACGTGCAAATGAACTACTTTACGGGACTGTGTACAAGCCTCCGCCGTTGACTCCAGTCCGGCATGTGATCGACAGGCAGTATCCACTGGAACACTACAACGAAGTGGAGTTTCTAGCCCGGTACCGTTTTTCCAAGTCAGCTGTTACAGCCATACTGGCAGAGCTGCAACTGCACACTGACAACAGAGGAGCGCCGTTACCTGCTCTGTTGAAGGTCCTCATCGCACTCGGTTTTCACGGAACGGGTGCCATGCAAACTGTTATAGGCGACTTTGTGTGTGTATCCGAACCCTCTATATCCCGATGCATTTGAGATAGGACACAGTGGATATACCTACGTCTGTATCCCGAGTAAGTTCGGTTGCCAAACGCCAGTGAAGCTAGGTTAGTCATGAATACTTTCTATGCCATTGTAGGATTCCCCGTGGTTACTGGGTGCATAGATTGTACCCATATACCCATTAAAAGCCCCGGTGTAGACGACGCAGAAGAGACGGAGGAACAACGAGCCGCACGCCTCGAGAAGCGTTGTAAGTACGAAGCGGCCAGGCGAGTGCATTCAGATGAGGATAGCACGCGAAACGTGTTCAAGTCACTGGACGACAACCCCTTATCCTCCCGCCTCAATGACCATCGGCCCGTCTTTCTGGCAATTGAGAAACAACAAGATGAAGACTTTCCCAATAAATGCGTTACACTTTAAAATGTGTAGTCTTTAATGTAACCGTAACTTAACCAAACCTAAACATTCAAACTTATGAAGCTAAACGATAAAGATGTAACACACACACACACACACACGCACGCACGCGCCGCACGAAAGAAAACGCAGGCAAAAAAGAAAAAGAAAGCGACGCCTGACCAACCGAACTGTCAGATGCTGCCAAAGTTGCTAGACTGAGCTTGCTTTCCTGCCATGTGCATCATTTTTGAGCTATTTTTACGTCTATAACGAAAGAAATAGAATTTATGCCCTAGTATAGAAGCAGAAATGCAATTCTAACAGCGCCGGAAGTTTACTTTGGCAATTCATTACGAATATTTTCCATTTTTCGTAAGTAATCTCGATACCAGAAGCCTGTAACGTTCCACTTCCTTTGGTGAGGAGCTCCTTCCGCAAGGAAGGTGAAAGGAAGCTTTTAGAATTCGCGATGGCCTTCTGAGGGCACCTAACGTTTAGGTAGCATGAAGGACTCCTTGCGTAAGGTAGGGAAACGGTTTAAGGTTAGGAGCGTTTCTGAATCCGGGCCTAAAAGATGAAAACCATTATGAGTACGAGTTTATTCCGGTTAGTTCGCCAAAAGACACGTTCTATTTATCTTTCTATTTTTCGGGCACCACATGAAGAAAAAAGGCGCTGCAAATGTGGCTTTTGATGAATGTGGAGATAGATTTTGTTTGTACACGCTATTCATCAGTTCTAGCTGTGGCTTCACACCGCAGTATTTTTTAGCCACGTTTGTTTAATCTATCACGATTACGAGCTGTTGGACTCAAAAGTCTCAAACTGCATGATATGCATTCGAATTATACAAATTGTATGACTCGTGTAAGTTGACTTTAAGATTGTACAACAGTAAAACAAAAAAGTACTTTCAGTACTTTTTTTTCGTTTGAGGTAGTAAAACAGGCCGTATATATATATATATATATATATATATATATATATGGGCACGGCAGCGCAGTTGCGATGGTGGCATCTAACCCTTTCGTCTTCGTCGTGCAGCTTTGCTTCGTCCTGCAGTCTTCCGTGGCTGGGGTGCGCACGGACCATCTGGAACACGTCAGCTTCGCGCAGGCCAACCAGACCAGCGCGCAAGCTATCATGGTCAAAGATTTGCACGTGCAAGATGGTCTTCGCAGTTCACCATGGCTCAGCAGCATACGTCATTCGACAGCGCCGGCGCACCTGCACGGCCAACAAGCAGCGCCTCACCACAGCACCTGTATAAAAGGCCTCCCTTGGCACTACGGCTTCATTGGGCACGGCAGCGCAGTTGCGATGGTGGCATCTAACCCTTTCGTCTTCGTCGTGCAGGTGAGACGATATGGTTTATGCTTTCGGTCAAACGACCCATTTCTACTAGTGCTGCCGTGCCAACGGACTCGTCTTTCCGTTGATTCGATCGGTTGTATATTGATCTGCATCGACATCACATTGTATGTGAGAGAACTGCTATTGTTGTGCGGTGATGTGGAATCTAACCCGGGACCTGACATAAACCAGATCGCCAAACAACTTAAGGACATAGCCGCTGATATTAAAGATATTAAAGAGGGACGCCTCGTTCAGATGGATCAAAAATTAGACGTGTTAACAGCAATCGAGGCAAAGGTGTCATTCTTTGAAAATGAGATAACAGACATGAAGGTGCGCTTGCAATGGCTTGAAGAAAGAGCTGAAGACCTTGAAAATCGGAGCAGACCAGCAAACCTATTAATATATGGCCTCCCGGAAACAGAGGGAGAAAGCAGTGCAAGCCTAGAAGCGGCTGTGAACGACAGCATAATTAAGAACACTCTTGGTCTGGAACCCATTGGTATTGAGCGCATCCACCGCTTAGGTAGATATTCAAGAAATAAAACCAGACCAGTCATATTCAGGCTTCTCGACACTAGACAAAAGACTCAGATACTACGAAAAGGCTACAAGCTCAAAGGCTCCAACTTGTCTATAGGAGAGGATTTCAGCCGCAAAATGCGGGAGACTAGAAAGAATATCTGGGATAGTGCAAAACCCGATCGGGAAAAACACGAAAAAGTCTCCTTATCATATGACAAGCTCTACATTAATGATCGCGTGTTTGGGATCACGAAAAAAATGAGAGGGTGTCACTACAAAAAAACATCGAAAGAAATCGTCCATCAACCCGAAGCCAAACAAGCGTGAGACCCTAAAAAATAAACTTGAGACCCTTACAGCGCTTAATGTAAACGCGAGAAGCATAGAAACAAAGTGGAACACCTGGAAGGACTGTTACTAGAACACAATCGCGATATAGTGGCTATCACTGAAACCTGGCTATCCCCAGATATCTTCAGTCACGAGATATCTCCACCAGGTTACTCTGTTATTCGTAAAGATGGGCTGTCTCGTGGTGGCGGCGTGGCCCTGCTTCTTAAGATTGATATTCCATTCGTTCCACTCCCTGAAGTCTCCAATAGGCTGTATTTTGTAAAATCTTGTACGATTACACCGGTATATTTGCTGGTTGCACCTATCGAAGCCCTACTAGTGGACCCGAAGGCGTGCTTGCCTTGCAGGAGTTTATGCAGTGCCACGTTCGTACCAGCAGAGTGATCCTCATGGGGGACTTCAATTTACCAAACCTGAACTGGAGTACCATGCACTACACTTCAGCCACATCCGCAGCACTTACGGATCTAATGCTAAATTTCAACCTTCACCAGGTAGTCTACCAGCCAACTCGCTCACAAGGCTCTACGAATAGCATACTTGATCTCATACTCATAAGTGACCATTTCCCGCTTCACACAATTGAGATGGCTGTAGTCGGTGGTATATCGGACCACGACATACCTAAATGCAAGCTCTCGATAGAAGGCAACATAACGAAGTTGAATCTGGAGCGTGCTGTGCTTGATTTTCGTAGAGCAGATCATGACAGTATTCTCACTCACATGGCACACGCGTTTGATGCTTTTCTTCAAGCAGCTTCAGAAACGTGTTGTGACGCCAACACTTTGTGGCATCAATTTAAGTCAATCGTGCTACACTGCACAACAAACTTCATCCCGATGAAACGTTGCAAACCACGAAAGAAAAACCCATGGATATCGCGCGAGGTCCTTCAAGCGAAGCGTAAAATAAAACGACTTAGACATACTATTAAAAGAAAAGGGCCAAATCAATCTCTGAAAGACAAACTGACGTCCGCTCTCGCTGACTTCAGAGGAAAGTTAAAATACGCAAAGCATCACTATTTCAGCACAACATTCCCCGACTTCATTACCAACAATCTACACCGGTTTTGGAGGTACTTTCGCCCGTGTTCAGATGTGTCACCTGAACGGTATCTAGAAGATAAAACGACTCGAGCGAACACATTCAACAACTATTTCTTTTCAGTTTTCACTTCAGATAATGGCTTACTTCCCTCCCTACCCTGTCCGCCAAAAATCATTGATTCAATAAACATAACTAATGCCGGAGTTCTTAATCTATTGCTTAATCTCGACATCAAGAAAGCTAATGGGCCAGATAATATCCCGAATGAGTTTTTAAAAGCGTATGCAGAATGGTGTAGCCAATACCTTGTCATTATATACCGCAAATCACTCGCGTCCGCACAACTACCAGATGACTGGAAAAAAGCGAAAGTAATTCCTATACATAAATCCGCCGACATCAACGAGCCTTCCAACTACAGGCCAATCTCACTTACCAGCACATCTTGTAAAATATTGGAACATATTATCTTCAAACACATCACTATATTTCTCGAGCAAGAACATATATTAATACCTCAACAACACGACTTTAGAAGTCGCCTCTCGACGGTCACACAACTAAGCGAAGTGGTCCATGACCTTGCGCTCAACCTAAACAACCGAAGCCAGACAGACATGATCCTCCTCGACTTCAGTAAAGCATTTGATTGTGTAAGCCATGTTAAATCAGTTGCAAAATTAGAGGCTACGATCGGAGATGGTCAGGTCACTGCATGGACAAAAAACTTCTCATCGCATCGAACACAGCACGTTATTCTAGATAGCACCCCTTCCAGGTCTGTAGCTGTCACCTCCGGTGTTCCCCAAGGATCAGTGTTGGGCCCATTGCTATTTTTGATCTTTATTAACGACATTACTGCGAACATTGAATGTGACATTAAGCTCTTCGCTGATGATTGTATTATTTATAAAGAAATTGTCAGTTACGAAGACCACTTATTATTAAACAGAGCACTCGAATTGGTGTCCAATTGGTGTAAAGAATGTCAAATGTCAATCAATACCACTAAATCTGTATGCATGTCCTTTACAACAAAAAAGAAGCCCTCAGAATTTTCTTACGCTCTCGGTGGCACTTGCCTGAACAAAGTAAATAACCACAAATACCTAGGTTTGACATTCACTTCTGACCTTTCATGGAACTTACATATTGATAATATTACGTTAGTCGCATTACGCAAGCTTTTTTTTCTTAGACGATGTTTACGCCTTGCACCGAAGCACACCAGACTACTAGCTTATACAACGTTTGTTCGCTCCGTTTTAGAATACGCTAACATCATCTGGTTTCCGCACACATCAACTAACATATCAAAACTAGAAAAAGTGCAAAGAAAAGCTGTGAGATTCATCTTTAACAAATACAGGCCCTATGACTCCCCTACAAACCTCTTAGCTGATGCAGGCCTTAAAACGCTATCTGTTAGGGCCAGACAAGCCCGCTTAAAATTCATCTACCAACTAATGCACGGTAGTTATAAGATAGACCGAGCCAAGTACGTTACTTTGTCTACATCACGTCTATCACGAAATAAGCACCAATTTACACTAAACCAGTACAGTGTTCGTAATGACACGTTCAAGTTTTCACTTTTTCCTCGTGCGATCAAAGAATGGAATCTCCTCAACTCAGACATAGTTTCCTCTCCGTCACTTTCATCGTTCATCAACCAACTATAGACATCAAACACAGAAGACGCCATTTAACACACCCACACATATTCACTGTAATGCTTGTTCATACGCGTGGAAATTCTGCATTTCAAGCTCCAAACTGGTCACTACTGCGCTTTTATCTGTTAGCTGTATAACTTCTCTAATCTTACAAGGGTCATATGTTCGCTATTTTTATATAAATTCTAGTAATACTATAATTGTTACTCAGTGATATTGTTATACTAACCAAAAGTGTTGTATTTCACATCGTCATTGGTGTTTTTCTTTTCTCTTTTCTTTTTTTACTGTACCATGTAGTAGGACCTGTTTGTTTCTCTTGAAAACTGTCTAATACAATGCCCACCTGCTTTGGTCTCGCTGAGACTGACAGTATCGCAAATAAATAAAAAAATAAAATATATATATTAACGTTGATGTTCATTACTTATTTCGTAAAAACTGTTCCTGGTGGCCCCCGGGCCACCTTATTTCGGTGGATGTCTTTGACACTCAAGTAGGTGTCCCGTGCCGCCTATGTGATATAGCATAATATTGGATAACTTGAAAACACGGAACGGTAAGCAACTTAAGGCTGTGCTTGAAGATGCGGTAGGTGGTAGTTCCCTGCAGGACCTCAGCCCTGCTACGCGTTGACAAGGCGGCGGACGAGGAGCACTTTGGGGAAGAACAAAAGCGCGCGAAATTCTCCGCACGTTCTCCTTGTGCGAAACACAATTAGGCCGGGGTAGCGAAGCATGAGGGGAAGATGGTCCTAGCAGTGGCAAAGGCCTTCGGCTGAAGGCTTTGTCCCTCTACTCAATTTCATGTAGCGGAACCCACACAAGAAACACGCTGCCGAAAAGGAGCCCCGCTGAAAGTAACGTTCGCCTTGCATGTGCAAGGTGTCAGCCAACGCCGAGGAGATTAATTCTTATCCCGACCAATTGTGAAGTGCAAACACGTCCCCGCCACGAACTCCGGAGTTGCTTGTGAACCAGATTGAAGAAGTAGCAACTCTTGGTAGAGCCCCCATTAGATGAGAAGAAACCTTAGGCTGTGAGCCCGAGCCTTCTGACGGCGCTGAACGGAAATGTTCGAAAAGTCGGCGACTCTGCCTTTTACAGCCAAGCTGTGAAGCCCAGACCACACGTACGCTTGCGGACGCGCACAAGCTCGCGTCTGCGCGCCCACACATGCGCAGACGGTGCGGCACGGCTCGTACGCGTCGAAACGCGGCGCGATGTCGGTGATCAGCTCCTCTCTGATATTGCGCGCTTGGTCCATAGAGTAACATACCAGGATAAGAGTGGACACTTCCATAGGCCCCTGCGGCCGATTTTGGTTCGCAGCGCACCTAGCGGGTGTGTGGAATCTACGCAGACTCAGAGATTGGGACCACAGGAAAACTAATCTCGAAGGCAACCTTCAGGTGTTTAGAAACATTACACCGCATCCACGATCGCTTCCGTGCGAGTGCTCGTACCGGAGGCTATATTTCGATTTTTTTAACGCGTTGCTTGCATGCATCGAGTAGCTTCCTGTAAGCTGTACCGATAGAGCAACAAGCACACGATGTCACTGTGTGTTTATGCAGACATTTTATATAATTATGACAAGTGTTGGAAGAGACGAAACATTTTATTTTCAAGTCATATTCTCAGTAAGCACATGCACACTTTTTTTTCTCGCAACGTTCGATCAACGCAAGCACAGAAAGATGGTTGCACTGCAAGGTGCAAGACATGCCAATACAGGTGCCATATGTTAAGAATAAATTTCACAAAAGTAATAAACAGGCGATATTATGAAAAACCCCACAGAACAGTAAAACTGCAGAAGACAGCATTAGCATTAAAGAGGAAAACAACGCCCGTCCTTTTAAGCCTAACCTTTCTTATTAAGTCGTCGTTTCGGGCTGCATAGCAAACAAGGAATGAAGGCTGCTCACTGCAGTTGTCAGCCAACCACGCTCTCTCCCTGTCCTGCCGTTGTTACTGCACCTCGCAACACAGCAGTAATTCCCGTAGTACTTGACTATAGTCGGCATGACCTGAAAAAAAAGTATTGGTTATGTCTTCTCCCCCGCCTTCGCCCAAATTTTCACCTACGCACTTCAGATCGCCCTTTCGCGAAAAGCGTCACGTGCAATTGTCGCAGCTAAAAAAAAAAGAAACCTTCGGTGCCATGCATGTGCTACTGAGGCAGGAGTGTTTATTCAGAATACGTCGTAGCCACAGCTTACAAACATTCTTCTCAATTCGCAAGTTCTCTCTAATTGCGCTCGTAACAAAGGCTTCAAGCAATCTGCGCACGCCACGAATAACAATCCTAAGCATAACTGCATTCTTTCACACAATTGCACACACATGCATTAAATTCAGACTACGCATACCGGAGTGTGCAGACTCACTTTCTCGCGCCAAGAAACGATTTTCTCGCAAACGTGCTGCGCAGCATTCCAAATTGCTGTTTCTTACATAATGTGAAGGAATCCACGAACATCATGCGCGGAGTGATGAACACAAAAAGCTCTCTGTGCCGAACAGCAGAATGCGACAAATGTCAACTTACGGCTGAAGTGACAAATACATAAGCAACTTGAAAAGTAATGAAGGGAAAAAAGAACGTAATGAAGGCCTTCTTACCAAGCAGCAGCCAAGCAGACAGACGTTCTGGCAGACGAACCCAGCTAAGACCTCGCAGACGTTATCGCACATCTTTTGTAGCGTCACCTTGCCTGATCACACCATGGCCGATATTTGTAGCGATGCGTTATTCTTTATTCTATATACTAGTCTTATCATCTACTGCTCACGGGTGGCTGATCCCGTTGATAACGTCTACGTCTACAGCCACGTAGACAAGTAGTCGTATAGTGCACTATAGAAAAGTCACTACAGTAGATAACTAGTACGCGCCTTCCCTTGGAGACAAGGAGTGTTGTGTTGCCCTCTAGCGGGTGGCATGAAGCTGCGTAGCTCGGCCGCTTTTAGGCTGGAGTAGCCACGTCGGCGCGCCTGGCTACGCAGCGACGGCGCGGTGCATTCAACTCTCAGTTAAGCAGATTTATACCATGCAAAAAAGTGCTTCTCCTTCAGTTTTTGTGCTGAATTAAGAGCTCTAAAAATGTAACAATTACGATTATAGATATCGAAGCATTTTGAAACACTGTCAACAACGAAGTGCGAAGTGGCCTCTGCCAAGGCGTCAACAAGTGAGGCCAGAGGCTCTATTCTGGACACGCATGGCGGCTGCACAGCCGCCATTATCCGCCATCTTGGCTGTCTCATTGGCTGTCCAGAGGTCACGTGTTTCGAAATTCGTGCCGGGAAACGGAAGTTTTGCAAAATGCAATTTTGCGTTTTCGTCAGAATGATGAAGCGTGACGTGGAACTGCAAGTTTTATCGGCTAATACTTTTTTGTGGTCCTTGGCACCTATATTGCGACTTTAGCGCGTTAAAAAGAAAGTGGACGGTAGCGTGCAGAAGCTCGTACAATGTATCTGCAATTTCGCGAATATGTGGTGGTGTTCCAAGATAGCCGGATGTCAGCTTGTTCATTGGCTGAAGGAATACCCCGCGAGGAGCATCACAGGAAGGGCCATTTCGTAAACGTCAATTTGACGTTGCGTGACGTTGCGCTGGGCCACCATTGCAGAGATTTTCCGCCATAATTTGTGGTGCGACGAGCCGCGCGAATTATAGTAATGAGCGGCCATATGCAATGGCAGTAGAGAGGCATGCGTATCGTCGCATTTCCCCCGCTATTTCGGACCATAAAAATCTTTTGTTCACAACGCGTGTTCATAGCATTTGCATCGCTCTCGGGTGGTGTTGGCATTTGTGTTTTGCACCATCATTTTTATTACAAATACGTTTATTTGAAATAATATTGGATGAAACTAGCAAATTTTCTGTAACATTTCGCACTTTTCGCTATTGCGTTTGTATTGTAATCAATATTAATGAGTTTTCGCGTCATCAACGGCTATGACAACGGTGACTTTTTAATTTACAAAAAGAAATGTACACAAGACGGCGCCTTGAAGTTTCCTCTCGTAAAGCCCCTATATAAAAAAGTAGCGTCACGCTTTGAAGAATGCCGCCTCCTCCTCGCACACCCTGTCCGAGGCCGACGCCGCGTCGGTATTGGCCTAATGGCATCACGTGGACCGTCGAGCCCCCGGGCGCTGGCTGCGTTTGTTTACGATCACGCTCCATCGCCATTTTCGCCCGAGAAGCGTCTACCGACTGGCGAGAAGCACAACGATAGCGGCGAACAGTCGGCGATTGTCGAATCTGATCAGCGGCGAAAGATAAACAAGTGCACGTGTTTCAAGCGGTGTAGGCAGCGCAACGGTCGAAAAAGGAGCGCGAAAGAAAGGAGAAACGATGAGGAGGGAATGCGGAGGAGGAGAGTGTCGCTACTTTTTATATATAGGGACTTTATCCTCTCGCGGTGCGAGTAAGTAGCGAAGTGCACAAGAGATGGCAGTGCCGGCGTTTGCGTCGCTCAAGCGGATACCTGTGGCGCGCGCAACGCTATCGAGGATATTCGGCCGCTTCTCAGCCAGACAAGCCGGGCTGAGTCACTTGCGGATCACGAGATAGCGAAAACGCGGCCTAGAGCGTGCGCTGATCATCACTGGCAGGTCGCGTATGTTGTCTCAAGGTAGAAAGCAAGCGCGTGGGCGCCAATATACGATGACTCATTCAGTTTCCCGAGGACACGCATCCTAGCTAATGAAGCAGACGACAGCCTGCGCGCATGCAGACGACGGAAGCGAGAAATGATTTTGATGGAATAATCGTACGCTTTGAGCTAGCTGCTTTATTTTTACTGGGGAGGAAAACTGTTTTGCTTTATCAACCACGCTAGTTTAAATGCCTACATTATAGTTTCTCAGGCGAAACGTCAAATTTGCGTCACGTTACGAAAGCAAAACGGGGCCATGAGCGCCATTTTGTAAGAGTCGCGCCTACGTCACGCCTTGAAGAAAATGGCGGAATGTCCAGAATAGCGGCTCAGATGTGAGGCTAGTGAGTGCGCGCTCTCGCGCGTATTTGTGGATGCAAACCGCCATTCCTCGCTAGGCGCGGCAGGCGCAAGGCGCGTAGACGCGAGCTTGCGCGCGTCCGCAAGCGTACGTGTGGTCTAGGCTTTAGCCTCTCGTTGGTCGAGATTTTTTGTGGGCTCGTTCTCTGCTCATCCAAAAACAGTACCACCACCTAGTGGCCGCAGTCACTCAAACGGACCTGAAACGGCGGCTGGAACAGGGCTTTGTCTTTGAGTGTCCGCGTAACAGAAGCATGTTTTCTCGTATAGTCGAATTACAATCCGAAGCGACCATGTGTGCAGCTTGTGTGCAAGTCGTACTTGACGAACTGTCTGACGTAATTTACTTTGGCAAATTCAATTACTTTAAAAGGGCACTTGCGCTAGTTGGAGAGCCTTGAAGAATGAGGATGTATGCTGCACTTCCGCGCACGTGCGTGCACGCCTGACCCACATTGCTTGTGGTGGTGGTGCTTCTCTAACGTCTACAACAGCTTCGCTTTACATCCACTGTCACATGGTCGAATGGAGGCGGATTTTTTTTGTGGCAAGTAACTTGTTTTACCCTAGTAAGCAAAAGAGACGAGCAACAGAATACCGTTGTATGAGACTGACACTAGTACCAGTCACTCTCCCCACAGTCCTGCGGGAACTAATTCGCCATTTTGTTCAGTTTTGGGGGTACCTAAAAGGATCGTTTACACATAAAGGTTCTGTCGCACGAAAATCATTCAAACAAGAATGTGGCAACCACCCTCTGTAATAAAATAGCTATGAGTGGCTCAAATTGCCATTTTATCGAGCCGTCCCATTTCCTGTATACAGCCTTCATAGGCACAAGGCCATCCATTCAAGCAAGTTTACACAACTTGCGTTCGACTATGTTCCCGCACACCATTCTAGGACATTGTTTCTTATTACATTAGTGACGGAGACCTCAAACTGAACTTTACCACCAGCGTTCAGGTCCTTTTGGCGCACACTCGCTGTGGTGTACTTGTGGCTTGTGAAGAGACGAGGACTGTTTCAGCACCGTCCTTGAGGCGTACTTAAGAGTTCGGCGCTAGCAAGCCACAGCACGGCAGGGGGATGCGAGGTCCTAGGTTTCTAGCTAAGCAACCGTGATGTTGGATGTATTAAAAGTATACGGCTGACCAATGGCAAACTGTATTTTTAAGCAAAAAAGTCACAGGCCTGCGCGGCGCACGCAGCACAGTCACAGCGTAAGCTGGTTGAGCTGCGCAAGAGTAGCTCCAATTTCGGCACCACGCACAACAAGGTTTTCGCGGCAAAGTGTCTTCGCCTCGATTTTGACGAGAACAATCTAAACTGTCCGCCCGGCGACGGCGAGCTGTGGCTTTAATGCTCTCTGCACAGCAGTCCGCTGAGCCCGATGATGCCTGGTTGTAGCCGCGCACGTAGCTCTACGATTTGCTTCTTCAGCAGCGGTTCGTACCTTGCGAGGAGACGCCATAACGTGTACTGAAGAGGTACCCAGAATACGAGGCGCATATCTAACATCGGGATAGCGTTCATTGCGCGCTCGTCTGAATCGCATCGCGTCTGAATCACATCTCGTCGCACGCGGCGGTTGCAGGCACCTTAACTAGATGGCGCCACCATACTATCAGAGGCTCGGGTCGTCCGTCTGCGCCTGCGCACCTGCCTAGGCGCGCTGGCGGAGGCCACGTATAAATGGAATGTTTCTTCTGCCTGATAGCAAGCCCTTGCCTGGCTCAGTGGCAAAGTATCCGACTCCCACGCAGCCGGCCTGTGTTCGATCCCGGCGGAGAGTGGGTACTTTCTTTCGCATTTCCCGCGATAGCGGCTACGGGGCGGTGGCGGCGGCATCATCGCGACCAGAACCAGCTATTGGAATGAGCCCATAACAGCTTACGCTGTAAAAAAAAAAAAAAAAAAAACGTCGAGGTGAATTAGGCTTGAAGTGTGTTTCTTTCTTGCGCCAGAAGGTAACGCTGAAGCGAATTATTTTTAAAATACTGGAACACTAGTCCCTGCGAGATATCGGGGTCCCAGCGGCAAAACCTTTCTCACTGTGTTGTTCCTTATCATTAGTGCGTTCATTGTCACCATTTTCTTTCCTACTTGCAGTCATTCTACAGAGTCCACGTTTTCAGAACAAACGAACATTTTATTCCACTACATTCCTTGCAGGACAGGGCACAGACACACAAAAATACAGGCAGCAGCTACAGCTTACTATTTACATCTTAAGTATCGTAACAGCGCAAACAATACAGGGACAAAAGGAAGGAAAGACGACAACACGGCGCTGACTCTCAACTGATATTTTATTCAAGGATCGTCTAATATATATACAAAAAATTTCAAAGAACCATGACTTGCGCAAGACACAGTGATACATCAAGGCCGTGGCGACAAACTAGGCATAATCAAAGGTTGCAGAAGTAATGAAATTCCTTGTCATGAAGAGCGATCGATGGTTCACTGATGCATCCCGTGCCTCTAATCGTTATATTGTATGCCTCAGCGATTTCTCTTGTCAACTGGTTAGTGTGTTTAAAGATGATAGAAGTCTTGTCAAAAAGGGGGCGACACCCGCATGAGTTACAATGTACCGGAAGATGACGTGGTTCAACCCCTTGAAGAGAGAGCTCATGCTCCCTAAGTCGTACGTTTACACAGCGTTTTGTTTGGCCCACATACTCATTACCACAAGATAACGGTATTGCATACACAACGTGTTTAACACATTTGATGTAGCTGTTCACATGTTTAACAGTGCATTTCCCTTTTGCCTGCTTATCTTTGAGCATATTGTCAATAATCAGACATATGCGCCCTATCTTATGTTTAGCGGAAAACCAAACATCAATACCGGACCTAGAACCTACGTTCTTGAGCCCATGCGCCATTTTGTGCACATAAGGAACTACCGCGTTTTTTCTTTTTTCATCTGACTCAGTTTTTCTGCCTTTGTTACTTATGTTTTTGACGCCAAGAAGCATACTTTCACACACAGAAGAAATGAGCACATTTGGGTAACCAGAGTCTTTTAAACGTGTAACTTGATCATCAAAGGCAATCTTGGTCATATGTATACACGACTTCTTCAGTGCAGCATTTAAGACAGTCTTCGTTATAGCTCTCTTCACAAGCTTAGAATGACCGGAATTGTAATTCAAAATGGGCTTGACCGATCTGGAATCATACTTCCAGCACATATGACTTTTACCAAAGGTTAATTGTAGGTCCAGAAATTGTAGTTGATGATTTTTAGGGAGTTCAAAAGTGAAGTTGAGGCCCAAACCGTGCTGTCTGAATAGCATTAAAATTTCATCTACACCCGTGGGGTGAATGTCACTATTATTAAATATAATGAAATCGTCAACATAACGAATCGTCAATCGCCAACCAACTTGCCGTCGTGTTACTATTTACATTCTGAGCTACTTGTGCCACAGTAGTTTCAGAAATCGTTCGTTTATTGGGTTTGTGCTTTCATTTCTTAGAATCACACCTGTATACAGGGTGTCCCAGCTAAAGTTAACCAAGGTTTTAAAAAAGACCGCAGTTTTGCTAGAAAGGCGAAGCATCGACTGCGATAGCAAATTAGCAAACAGACATACGAAGGATAGTGCTTTTATTGGCCGTATCAACCCGCAAAAATTTGCTTACTAATTAAATTAACAAGCATGGTGTCAGCGCTCACTGTAAACATGAACACATCACACTCGATGACCGGGGACACTCGCTGTCAAAATGCTGGCGTGAGGAAACGCGGCAGCAGCACCGTGTGAAGTGACCTTCGTGTTGTCTATCGCTTCAACGCAAACTGAGCGCCGAGAACACAGCACGGACAAAGCTACGAGCCGCCGACGCACCCATCGACTCTGCCCCCAACGCAAGACCCAAGATACGGTCGCATGACCGCGCGCAACAGCCACATACGCAGTTGCAGCCGGAGTACAATGCCGCTGCCCCTCCCGCCCTTCCCTCCCCCCTCCCGCGATGCCTCGCAACGTTGGGTGTCTTGCGCGCGACGGAAGACGGGCAGCTTCTTGACCGCTTTCCTCTCTTTGATTCGGGCGAGATAGAGTCGCCATCGTAGGCTCCCCTCGCGTGCTTTCACTCGCGCATACAGCGTAGGGCGCCCTTGGAGTTGTCGCCTTTGGACTTCATACGGAACCTCAGGCGACGGCGACGACGACGGCGATGGCAGGAATGCGCCTGGAGCGTATATATAACTGTTATCTTAAAAAAAACGACAGAGTTTGCTAGTGGGCTTGAACGAACTCAGTGGTGTTGAGGATCACGCGATCTAGTCTGCGGTATTAATTAATTAGTATACACTAATTGCCAAACTTTTTGAATATTGGCTTCAGCAAGAAACTGCCAATATGAAACTTGTAGATCACATTTAAAAATAGCCGACTGGAGTGTTTGCAACTTAGTACCATTGATGGAGCTTGTAGAACTTGCCCAGAAAGCCCGCGAAATACACAAACAACCGCGTGATAGCATCACTATTTCAGCGCCCCCAGACAGCTGATCGCGATCGGGCGCGCAGAGCGCCCGCCGGGGAGGAAGGTGTGTTGGTTTCAACACCACTGAGTTGGTTTCAGCCCCTAGCACAATCCGTCGTTTTAAAACATTGGTTACTTCGAGTTGGAACACCCTGTATATATACTGTTGAAAGGGCAGAAATATTGCAAATATAGCGATTCCAATTTAGCCTAATAATGTGCACTGGAGATGTTCGACTCGCAAAGATGGGCTAAATCATTACTGCTTTGTAGGCAGTGCATTATTTCTCAGGGAATTTCGAAAGTAGAATATCAGCGCACCGGCATGGTATCCAAGTAGTGCGCGTGTATGCGTCCTAAATGCTCGAATTTTTAGGAGCCGCCGAAATTTAAAAGTAGTTTTCTGTTTCCTCGCTGCAGTCCCGCCAGTATTGGTTTGAGAGGATTGCACAGCATCACTTATTTTGCCTGGTTTAAATGTAGGATTGTTACCGTCACACTGATCACGAGTCAGCAAAATGGCCCAGTTTATTGTGAAGAAAGTTTGGCAGCATTTACAGACACACTTAATTACAAATGTGCAAAACCAGCACTTGCACCTTCCTTTTTGCGATGGAAAATTTTTCTGCACGTAATTTAAAGTACGCTCCTGTGCTAGTCTGGGCTCATCAATGCACCCTCTGGTAAAAAAAAAAGTTCCAAATCATCGATTTCATGTCTCCTTTCGTTACGTTTCTCTTTTAGTACACTATTATTTGAGTTTCACACTGGAAGCAAGCTAACTGTCGTAACAGTACGCTTCATTAGCTTCTAGTTTCTATACCACAGAAAATATTGCCAGTTGACGCATTCACAAATGCAAATACATAAATATACAAACCACTGTTCTTAAACTGGAAACTCGTCCTTTATTCATAAGTAATATATCACTCCTGGGATAGGTGCTCAAACACCAGATAGATAAAGCGTATTCTAGTTTTTAGGTGGCATCAAAGTGCGCAGCAACATCTTGGGAGCATTATAATAAAGTTTCTTTTATTAGAAATAAAATACCTGGAAAAGAAATGACAGGAAAAAATAGTTTTGTGAGCGGTGCCGCCAAGCATTCATTGTTCAGAGCTGGATAAAAAAACAGAGGCGCAGTTCTCTTAACTCGAGGAACGAAACCATTACTCTAGTCGATAAAGACTGATCTTTTATTACAGTCAAAATTTGCAATACATTGCAGCGGCGGCGTGCCAAATGGAGCAAATAAGCCGGCCTGCTAATTGGGCTTTGTGTTTCAACCTTGCGACGTTCTTCCATGCGGTAGCATCGCTTACTATGACCTCAGTTCCCTTTGTAAGTGCGAATCGTCTGATTGTTGAAAATAAATGGAATGTTTTCGTGGCAGAATGTGGGGCCAAGACAGAGGAGTGAAGAAAACAGTACCATTACGGGAGAGATTAAACCGGAGAAAACCGCTTGAAAAGCGTAGAGGCTCTTGAACTTAAAGAATGAAGAACGGGTAACAGTACAAGATCTAAGGATAGAGGTGCTGGCGTTAAAGAGAAACTAGACACGCAGTAGCAAAGCTGACTGCCTGGCTAGCTACTCCAGATGTATCGAGGGAGATGACACATTGCGAAAACACGTAAAACTGGCGCTTGCGCACATGCATGCACATACCAATCGAATATATATATATATATATATATATAAGTCCCGTTGTCACTAAGATCAAGCTTTTTGGTTAGAACCAACACATGAGGGATGTTCACAGTACGTCTAAGGCCTCATAGGCAATCATTACAACGGAAGATCTCTGGAAGGAAGTTGACGCAGGGTCCAAACTAATACACGTAAATTCCCCCGCGCAAGTTTAACTCTAGTTTTCCTTTCGCGCTCAACTTTCTCCACGACATAGATCGTATTACAAAAGGTAACTAGAAATAGGCGCTAGGTCATGACGTTCTCAGAGTGGTGCTGCTGCCGTCAGCGATATCGCGGCCAAACGTGATGCTCGACGCCCTTCCTTGGTGCACGCTATTGAGCTGCAGGGCATGATTATTGCAATTATAGATAAGATCAATTATGTTCATGATTGTTAACGAACAAGTTGAGGTTGTATTCCTAAAATTTTGAATCCACGCTGCACCTCGCCCCTCAGTTTGCTTCCACCATTAAAGAATGAGTGCTGTTGTACGCCGTAACTAATTAAAATTTTAAGTTTCAGCACAGTAGCCGAATACAGAGAGATCATGGCAAAAAGCTGTCGTCGCAGCTTGACGAGCCCCCAGGATTCACTACATGGCTGCAGCGCTTGTAATATGATAATTGCAGTAGCATTTGGTGGTACAGTAATTACTACAGCACTTTAAAATTTAAAAAAAGGAAACGAAAATGGAAGCGATGCGTTGTGCCTAAGTAACAAGAAAGTGAATATGAGTTATAATTAATCGCATTTTGTAAATCGTAATACAATAATCTCATTATTCCAAGTAACAAAGAAGTTGTCATTTAAGCCAAATTTATGCTTATACGAATAGCGGTTAATAAACAACACATACTTAGACAAACTAAACATTGCTAAAGGGGAAATGCGCTGAATTATTGTTTCCTTGTTCACCGTAATATGCCACCAGTAATACACTATATTGCAGACAATCACGGTTACAATGAGGCGAAATCATTGCGCACCGTCTCCCTAGGTAGACCGCCCGTATTTTTTTGTTCTACTTACGAAGCGCTATTCGAATATTCCATGCTAAGGAATGAAACTTATAATAGTTTCGACAATTTCTTATGCCTCAGGATTACGCGTATATTTCTTTTTTTGGTGGTTCGAGCATAGCAAGGAGTTCCTAAAGAACGTGTGAGTAGCTCTGGTGAAAATTAGTTTGTCGCTATTATTTTTTGTTCACAGAAATTTTCTACGTGATTAAGGCAGTACTTGAGATATGTATTTCGCCTTGTTGGTGGATGCTCAAAATTGAATTTGTAGCAAAGCAAGCCTATGCTAATCAGCTTTTGTAGTCACTCAGACGAGGCTAAAGTAGTTTAGGTGTGAGCAAAATTTGTCATTGTATATTCGAGGCTTCGATGTTCTGAGAGCACTGCGGCAACGAGCAGTTGTAAGCAACTGTAACAGCCTTAATATTCAACTGAAGTAGTTTACATGGGGGTCTCAACTGAACATTGAGGAGATATGTACTCCAAGAAATTTAGGCGTCTCAACAATATCCAAGCACTGCTTTTTAAAATTATTATCCCGATTGATATTCACTGGCCTGTTTCTTGAAATGAAATTATGGGGTTTTACGTGCCAAAACCACGATATGATTATGAGGCACGCCGTAGTGGGGGACTCCGGAAATTTGGACCACCTGGGGTTATTTTACGTGCACCTAAATCTAAGTACACGGCTGTTTTCGCATTTCGCCCCCATCTAAATGTGGCCGCCGTGGCCGGGATTCGATCCCACGACCTCGTGTTTCAGCAGCCTGTTTCTTGCTGGAAAGATTATCACCCCTCTTTTAATGGCATACACTTTCAGCCTAAAGATCTCAGCCCTCGCTGACAAGTTTAGCATAATGGCATTGCACTTTCGCGTCATCTGGCTTCCTTCAAGAGCACAGATCAGAAATCACACGCTTATATTACAAGACGACCAAAGGCAGCAATGTTTTCAGTCTAATTTATGTCATCATCATCATCATCATCAGCCTATATTTATGTCCACTGCAGGACGAAGGCCTCTCCCTGCGATCTCCAATTACCCCTGTCTTGCGCTAGCGTATTCAAACTTGCGCCTGCGAATTTCCTAACCTCATCATCCCACCTGACTTTCTGCCGTGCTCGACTGCGCTTCCTTTCTCTTGGTATCCATTCTGTAACCCTAATGGTCCATCGGTTATCCATCCTACGCATTACATGGCCTGCCCAGCTCCATTTCTTCCGCTTAATGTCAACTAAGCGGAAGAAATGGAGCTGGGCAGGCTCCATTTCTTCCGCTTAGTCATTTATGTACTACGTGTCATATAAAAATGAACCCAGCATACACAACTGAGGCACAAGAGTGAGAAGTATGTCTTTTTGATCAGTTTTCTTGCCAAAGACGCTGCGTAACCTGATTTTATCTCGGACGTCATTCGTTCTTTCTTCGAGATTTGCCCCGAGTTAGGCCGAGATCGTCCGACTTCAAGGCCAACACTGGTCAATACGATTGGACACTTAGTATTCCTTTTTATTTCGTACTTTACGTGTTGGACTCTTAGTGCTTGTCGTTAATTATTTTCCTGTGTTTTGTGAATACCCATCTGATTTGTATTGCGTTATGTCTAGCCTAAGTGTGCAAGTGTGTGTGACTGCCTTATGTGAAGAATATATTTTGTTGTGTTTTGACAACTCTGGTCTCTGACTCGGTCTTTGGACAGCAACTGGCGTTCCCTGGCGCGCCATAGGGCCCACTCGTAATTGTCCTTGCTTTCGTGGGATTATTTTCGGAAGCTGATAAGTCGGGTTTGGAATTTGGTCCGGCGTCTGTGCCTCGTTCACGGCGTCTGTGACGATATTTCTGGCGTCCGCGACAAGGACATTTCTGGTGCAAATTGTGTGTCCATAGTAGGGATAAAGAGCCTAGGGTCGTTTACATTGCTATTGTAAACGATTTTGAGTGTTGCACCACGTTTCGCTAACTTGTGTGTAGAGGGCAGTTCGATTGTTGAAATCTAGGCAGATATTTTTTGCACGCGTCTAGATTTTTGAAGGGCATTATGGATCTCGAGAAATTAGTTGCCCTTGGTGAGAAGAAGGGTCTTTCCGGAGTGGAACTACGGAAGTGGGTTAGCCAGAAGGAAAAAGAAGCTTTAGAAAGAGAGAGAGAGAGAGGCTAGCGGCCGAAAGGGGCAAAAAAGAAAGAGAAGCAAAGGAGCGAGAAAGAGAGGCGATGGAGCGAAAAGAAGAAATAGAAGCAATGGAGCGACAGATAAAAGAAGAAAGAGAAGCAAAGAAACGACAGATCAGAGAACAAAGGGAAGGTGAAATAGCTGAGAGAGAAAGACAAAGACAGCATTAGTTAGATTCGAACGACTTCGTTTGCAGCAGCGCACAGACGCTCCCGCCCAGGCAAGAGTCGATAGCACTGAAAGGGAAGAAACTAGCTTCCGTCTGAACCCAAGCAAACTGCTTGCGGCATTCGATGAAAGAAAAGATTATCTGGATGCTTACTTGTACAGATTTGAGACAGTTGCTAAACTCCAGAATTGGCCAGAAGATCAATGGGCCACTGCGTTGAGCACATGTTTGAGTGGCGAAGCACTTAGTGTGTACGGTAGGCTGACGCCAACCGATGCCTCTAATTATCGAAGGGTGAAAGCCGCTCTACTAAAGAGATTTAGGTTCACCGTAGAAGGCTTCCGAGACAAGTTTAGGACTGGAAAGCCGGCCGATGGCGAGACTGCTACGCAATTTGCTGCGCGGCTCAGCCACTATTTTAATAGGTGGACCGAACTTTCAGAGACTGGACAGGAGTACGGTGCGCTTAGAGAGCTTCTGATCAAGGAGCAGTTCCTCATCAGTTGCCACCCGAGCCTGTCACTCTATCTGAAAGAAAGGAAAGCTAAGTCACTTCAAGATATGTTCGAATTGGCAGACCAATTTTTGGAAGCACAGGGAGGCACCAATCTCTCAGAGATCAAAAAAGAGGAGCCAGGGGACGCAAAGAAACCGACATCCGATGAAAGGAGAAACCCTCCGAAGCCTGTTCCGAGGTGCTATCTCTGTAACCGACTGGACCACCATGCTAGCAATTGCCGGAGCAATTTTACGCGCCCCAATGAAGTCAAATGTTTTAAATGTGGGCGAACTGGGCACAAAGCTGATACATGCCGCAACGGAGCGAAGGAAGTTCCCCAGGCATCCTGTGTTTATGCCCCGCCAAACCAAGAAGACGTAAACGCCAACTTTGTAGAGCTCCGACACGGAAAAAGAATTCCAGTCGTTAATGCGGTGATGACACAACGCCTAGACTTACCCGTTAAGGGAATGCCTGTACTTACCGGAAGAATGGCAGAAAAGAAAATCACGGTGTTACGAGATACCGGCACCAGCGCAGTGATCGTGCGAAGGGACTTGGTGAAAGACAATGAGCTCACGGGCGAAAGCCCTTTAGTTTACCTGATCGATGGTACGACCAGGAAGCTTGCTGAAGCCAAGACTGAGGTCGAGATCCCCTATTACAGTGGGAATGTCACTGCGCTTTGCATGGATAGCCCACTGTATGACCTAATTCTAGGAAACATCGAGAGAGTTCGCGCCCCAGACGATCCGAAACCTTTGGAAGAAGAGTCGAAAATCGAACCATCGACGATTGAAGAGCCACGCGGAAAAACATCAACTGTTGACGAGAACAACGCGGCAGCTGTCTTCCAAGCTCGAGCGAAGACTCCGGCAAGGCCTTTCCAGCTCCCTTCCACGCCCGATTAAGAAAATAAACCGACCGGCACTCATAAGCAAGTCAAACACCACCATCGAGAAACCAAGGACAGGAAATTTAAATTTAAGAAGCGTTGATGATTAGTGTGTGGTGCAAAGTAGTTTTGATTGAGTGCACCGAGTGTTTATTTATGTATCATGGACATTGTGTTTGTGTTCTGTAAACTACCCTGTCATAGTTTTGTATACGTTTTGCACATACTATATTTCAAATGTTTGCCTTGTCACGAGAGATATGTGTTTTTGTATAGTACAAGTGTACCTGTTACGCGAGAGATGTGCTATTGTGTAATCCAAGTGTACTTGTGTTACTTCCGTTTGTCTCAATGTATCGCGAGTGAAGTGTGACTTGTGGTGGGCTGATTTATGGACTTACGGATTCGTGTGTAGTGGACTCTTGTGCGCGCTTCTTTTGTGTTTTCTAGAATATTATTGCATAATATTCTTAACGTGGGGGGCAGTGTCACAAAAGAGCGCGTAATCCAAGCGCGCGCCGTGTGTCACGCAAGCCAGCGAAAGAACACACCGGCCTGCGGCAACTTCAACAGAGGGGGAGAGCGCACACGCCTCAAACAACGACCCAAACAATGGCGTCTAGAAGTCTAGAAGAGCCTCGACGAGGCGACGTTAACCAGAGAGAGAGAGCCCACGCGCGCGCCGAGACACCTTCTCACCCGGCGAGTCGAGAGAGAGAACTATAGCGTGAGCGTGCGCCAACAGCATGAGTCATCACCCCCCCTCCCCTCGACAAAGCTCCGACAGCAGCGGTCGAAGGTACGAGAAAAGAATAGAAGCTTCCCAGGCTTTGGCCATGCTACCGGATCATGACTCCGAGAGGAATGTTCGAGAACGCCTGTGGAAGCGATATAACCGCCGAGCGAGAATCGTGCAGAGGAATTCTGGAGTTAGAGAGTTCAGTGCACACCGGTGAAGTGATGTAACGTGAAGACCGAGCGTCTGAGGAAGAAGGGGATTCCCCGGCAAGTTAGTCGACGGGTTCATCGAGCGTCTGCATTTCCGGAAGAAATTCTTCGAGATTTGCCCCGAGTTACGCCGAGATCGTCCGACTTCAAGGCCAACACTGGTGAATACGATTGGACACTTAGTGTTCCTTTTTATTTCGTACTTTACGTGTTGGACTCTTGATGCTTGTCCTTAATTATTTTTCTGTGTTTTGTGAATATTCATCTGATTTGTATTGTGTTGTGTCTAGCCTAAGAGTGCAAGTGTGTGTGTAACTGCCTGGTGTGAAGAATATATCTTGTTCTGTTTTGACAACTCTGGGTCCTGACTCGGTCTTTGGACAGCAACCGGCGTTCGCTGGCGCGCCAGAGGGACCACTCTTAATTGTCCTTGCTTTCGTGGGATTATTTTCGGAAGCTGATAAGTCGGCTTTGGAATTTGGTCCGGCGTCTGCGCATCGTTCACGGGGTCTGTGACAGCGGCAGATGTGTAGGTGTTCTCCCATAAAACAGGGGAAGCCAAAAAATTGTACAAATGTGACAATCAAAAAGAGGCATCGTGTCTCTCCAATTTGTTTTTAGATCTTTGCTGCTTGAGGACATCAATTTCTCATTTAGCTAATTCTTAGTTAATTCTGCTGCCTACATGAGAACTTTAGTCGTTGTGGTTTTGATGTTGATATATTTGCTGGTGAAAGGGTTTTGCCCTTAGGAAAACACACTTTCCTTGAAAACAATTCGTCCGTCTGGTACCCATACGTGAGTGTTTTCTCCTAAACTTAGTTCCTTTCTGGGAAAACCAAGTATAGATGTCTGCTTTTGACTGATGTATGGACAGTAAATAATGTTATGACGTAATAGTAATGCATGAAATGAAATATGTGAAATATACTGCGTGATTAAGATCTCATGAAATGGTGCCTCCAGTGCTTTAACAGACTCCGGCTGAGCAGCTTCTTTTAGAGTGCGAAGGTTCTTTGACCATATAACGTACCGATGATTTAATCAGCAACTATCTTGTCGCATTATCATGACATAAAGTGACGACAAAAATGCTTAATGCCGTTTTTAGGCAGCGATTCCGTCTTTTCGTGTGAAAGGCCTGCTGGATTGCAAAGGCAGCATCACTTTTTGACACCATGACTTGAAAGATGCATGTTTGAAGCTCAATTGATGAGGGCTTTTTGGTTGACTTTAGCAATATTGTGATGGGCTTCGGGAAGGAGCTAGCTGGGGTGCCACGTGGCACGTCTACGTTTTTTAGACGTGTCAGTTTCCTAATGTCAAGCGATACTTAGGTAGCACTGTATTCGTAAGGTGCCAAATTTACTCGATGCCTCAGAATAAATTGTTCAAACATATATAATAGTGACGGTGTTACATGCACCCATGATGTGTGTTAGCTCCAGCCCGGATAATAAAATGATATAGGGGTGCTGGATTAAAATTTTATTGCATGCCCATGACATAAGCTTAAATTTTGTTATCTTTAAAGCCATTAACTATTCATCACACCATACAGGTGCAGTGTAGATATAGTGTTGCAGGGTCATCCTACAAATAGTTTGAAATACTTTTTTTGATAGGCCAATAGCCTTGAACTTTCCAACTTAATCCATTCTAAGCACATGTCGATCAGATGTCTCAATGGCATCATCCTAGTTCACTTGTGTTAGCACTTGTCTTAACGATCTACCTAATTTCATCCCGCACTCTAATTGCTTGCGGTATGCTGACAATAACACAATAATTAACTGTGATAGAAAGTTAATGAACTGCTTAGTAGAATAATGTCATGCGGGCCTTCCTAATACATTACATGGGTGCAAATTAAACAGACTAGACTTCAATTCACCGCAACAAAATTTATTTTCTGTACATCGCCTCAACGATCTTTTGTTTCTGTTCCGCATCTCCTTGTCACAGTGCTCGGTCCATGCTATAGCGATGCTTGCATGTATTAGGGCGTCAGACTAGATATGAACTCAAATTTTATTGCCTCATTTCACACATAAAATATATATCCTATAGTATGCGCATCTACTTTCGAGCTCGTTCTTATTTTCTGGTACCGTTCTTTTATGATTGTATCACTCACAAATTGATTCATTCATTCACAAGCAACCACTTTATAAATGCATGCGGTAATACATACAGTACTAACCTTACACAACTTCAAGTCGTCGAGAACACTGCCATAGAAACAATAATTTTAGCTTATAGTACACCAACACCAAACAATTATTACAAGTCAATAATATCCCTTCAGTGGCTGACACAGTTAAATATAATCTAGGTATCTGGTTATTTAATCATATCAGCAATCGATTCCCCTTCTTTCATTACGTCCTCTTCACTACACACTTTAACCGTACAAAATTTGCTCGTACCAAGAATCTCATCTTCCCCAAAGTCCGCAATAACTTCGTTTATTTTTTTTCATTCGATTTATTTATTTCTGTAGGTGACCAAGAACCGCTCTGCGCCTAATTAATGTTGGTACGCTTGTGTTACCCAAAGAACAGAAAACAAAAACAACAAACAAAACAGAAAACCTGGAAGATCAGTGGTAAAATGCAAAAAAAAAGGATTATGTCAATGACAGAAGTCAGATAATGAGCGAATACAAGAGCTGAAAATATCAATATCATAACGCAAGGTATTTTGTTGTGTCACAAGACGTGTTATACCGTTAGAAGTACAAGAGGAGTTTGCGTAGAAAATGCTTCGATTACGCAAGTTTGGGCGAGGCACGCAGAACGTTACAGCCGGCAGTAACGGCGGACAGGAAAAGTGGTTATGAATTAGTTTATACAAGAATAGGTAATCACGATATTTTTGCCTTACGACAAGCAAATTGTTCATTTCAGTGCTTTTTTATTGTGGAACTTACCACCATTTGTTTTAAAAATAATTTAGTACAGAATTCAGAAGTTCCTGTTGAACGAATGTAGTCCTACGTAACATTTTTTTGCATGTAGTGTACGATGTATACAATTGCATTGTCATTGGTAAAAGCTGTAGTTCATTATATTACAGTTATTCATTACGTGGGACGTTAAAATACGCCGCTTTTTTGTTAAATTTGTTGACATTTCTATAAGTTACTAAAAGCTTGTGGTATCGCTGTTTTAATTCGGGTTTAGGTGGGATATTATAATCGCTGTCTTCATAATTTGTTTTACTTCTATGTTTTTTTTTACTGTCGTTGGTATAACAAAGTTTACTTTGCGTTTCGTGTATATCACGTGCAGTAAGTCTAAATTCCATCTACGACTCCGGGAGTCGTAGACGGATTTGATCTTGATATTGAATTTTGTAATAACTTCATATAGAATAAAATTTGATGCTGATTCTGAATACGACGAAATGGCATGAAACCCTATAGGATATAGCCTCAACGTGCGAACACACCACAGGATGTTCCAAGTTCATTTCTCTGTTTAGGCTAAGAAAAGCCGTTGTTACGACTTGAAACTCGTGAAAACGGTCACTTTCACCACGTACATGGAGGCGCTGCCTTTAGCTTCTTAACAGTGGTATATAAACAAACAGCACACTTTTTTTCGTTCGTAACATACCACTCGTACTAGCCGGTAATGAGAACTGACTTTAAAACAGGTTACGTCACGTACCTGTCCTCGGGTTTCACGAGGTTATGAGAGCATCGTACCGATTCTAAAAGCATGCGAGCCAGCAGAAAAAAAAAACATGAACAGGCTGTAACATTAAATACAGTGTGTAAGTTATCGCTTCGTGCAAAGCACGTACACAACTTCAGGCGACTGCCGGCGGCGGTTTGAGGCGCAAGGGTTGTCTGGGCTAACTTCGTAATTCACGTCGCAGAGGCGGAGCAGAACACTCTATGGTCCACACGCCCACAGTGAGCCGTCGATGTTATGACAGGTGTGTGGCGTAGATTGTATTAGCCCCGAGAACGACCTACAGGGGCGCTGCGAGCGCCGCTCGCATGACGTCAAGGCACGGACTCACGCCTGTCGTCTGCTGCCGTTCGGGCGCTGTCCGGGCGCCTTCTGCAGTGTTTCTGTTTGTTCGCTATCGTTCTCTGTGCTTGTAGACTTATGACGGCCATATTACTCTGGTCACCAATCCAGAAGCCCCATCAAACCGCTCGCATTGGCACACATCTTGGTACACTGCGTACTCCGCTGCGTCTTCCGCACACTTTCTGCCACTGAGGTAGTGATGCCATTGAGGCCATCTGCCGTGAGGAGGCCTTGCCTCCTCACGGCACTGTTTCACCATCTACCTCTGCCTGGCTCCGGACAGGGGTTACCATCGTAACTGCCGTCACGTTTTCTTGATGCATTTCGGGTTTTCTCTCGGCCGGCGGCGGGGGCTTCGCTTTGCAGAAATTTAGTTAACCGCCGTGAGCCACAGCAAGTGCAGCAGATGAGTGGACCAATAAAGCTACCGTAGTGCCGTTGGCATCTCATATCAGCTCAGTTTTAGCTGTCATGACTGTTTATAGCGCCGTCTGCCCTAGAAAGCCTGGTATTCGGCAGAAGCTCGTGGAAGAATTCACTACTTTATTTAATGATACAACATTCCGGCGCTGACGGTGACTGAGGCTGACCCAGGTGCCAACAACCGAATTAGTTTGGTGCCTTTTCGCACGAGCTGGTGGTCGGTTGTCGCCATTGCCGAAGAGATCGCTGCGTGCTTTGTTTCTTGGCGCCGTCCACGCCGTATGCTTGGCCTCATTCCAAGTTGAGCATGTCGCGAAGATGACTTATTTTGCTTAGTGAAATGAAAGCGAGATGTTTTCTTTGCCAATTACGGTGCTCTAGTATAGTGCAGTGCACATTTTCACCGGCAGTGTTAGCTCTCGCGAACTCTTCGCAGTCCGTGGCTCCCATTAGTCCCCTTGGGGCAGCGGCGCTGCCCCAAGGGGACTTTCGACCGCAGTTCGGATTCGGCGCTAATTCAGTTTGAACTTTTTTGAGGCGGATTGTCAGATTTGTAATCAAAAGCTCATGACAGTAGCCATGTGAAAGCGCCACATCAAGATTCAGTTCAACTCAATCGCGATTAGGAGTGGCCATGTGGGGCAGCAGCGCATCACTCCGGACTTGCATAGGCCAACCCCTGTATAAGCTGACCCTAAGATTGCTCGAGGCAGCCAGCGAGTTTCTAAAGACGCATTTTTATGTGGGCATGACAGGTAGACCACTCAAATGGAATTGTCAAAAGATTCCTTAACTAAGTTTCTAGTTTTTTTTGTACAGATAAAAAGCATATATTTTGAAATCATTAAAAATGACGATATTTTGGTAATCGTAACAGCACCTGATAATTTTGCATGTATACAGGAGACACTGAATACATGCTTGAAGGAGGACATTGCTTCTGGAAAACTGAAGCTTGTGTCGAAGCACACCCAAAATAGCGATGTTTGGAAGAAGTTCCATTTGGTTGTTGACTCCAACAGCAGGACATGTGCAATGCAAAGAGTTCAAGGCCTTTCTCAGCTTTGACACCAGTAAGACCGGAACGTCTCACCTGAACAGGCACAAGTGTCAATCAACGGGAGGATCTGCTGTGCTAACTTCCTTCTTTTCTGAAAAGAAGGCCATGGTTCCTGCAAGCCTAAAAGATAGCTTGGCGACAGCGTGCGTCCGATGGTGCGCTAAAGATATGAGGCCTTTCGATGTCGAGCGAGATGATGAATTTTTGAAGCTTGCCGATGAGCTTGTCGCTGCCGGTGCGCGGTACAGAACCATGGGCGCTATAACGTAAACGGATTCCAAACTGTTTTGATTCCAATCTCCTGACGTCAAATTTACGTAACCACCAACGCAAGCATCGGGCAGTGACCCGCGGCGTTGTCTGAACTACCCAATCAAACACTCTCCTCGTTTATAGGAGGTCACCTTTGTTCGCTTTAAAACAAATAAAATTGTCTACACTCAGCGGTTTTTCTTATCTAATTAGCTGACAAGAGGCGAAGAGCACGCTCTAATGGAGGGGGTTTCGATGGGGCCGAGCCAGCACAGTGAAAATAGATAACCGCATGAAGAGGGTGGTGCCGGCTTCTCCGATTGGTCTCCTTCGCCTTACTTAGCTTGCGGTGGCTGGTCGAAAACCGCGGTGGAGTGCAACGGGAGGATAAGAAGGCCGCTAAAACGGATCCTCAGCAAGGAAGAGTTGGCAGAGCGGTGTCGTATGCATGTGAAAGGGCTCGATAATGTTATACTGCCACGTAAAAAGGTTTATCATGCGCAAATAAATACACGCTCACCGGCAGGTGTGAGTAGCGAGGGCCTGAGCGATCGGCGGGCAGCCGTCTTCTATTCCTTTGAGAACGGGGCAGTCTGTGGCTATTCAGAAAAATTTTCAGTTTTGTTCGGCATATTAATGCATTTTTTTCGCGTTCACGTCACTATGACGTAGTGAGTTTTCGCGGTTTTGTGAGGTCGCGTGACAGACAGGCGAAGTGGGCGTAGCCAGAAAACATTGGACCAATAGCAGAGGGCTAATGGTGAAAAGGCGTCGAATCAGGAATGATTATGTTTCTTTTGTGCGGTTTAATTATGCATAATCAGTGTGTACACGTTACATCATATGGGGAGCTATCGCGGTTTTCGTGACGTTGCGTGACAGACAGGCGAAGTTGGGAGTGGCCCGAAAATGTTTTGACCAATCGTGGATGCTGATTGCAGAAATTGAAATCAAAACAGTTTGGTATCATTTTACGTTATAGCGCCCCATATCCGCCAAAGAACTAGTTCCGCACCCCACGACGGTGTCCCGCAAGGTAGCTCAAGTGATCGGTGATTTACGAGAAATGCTGAGGCCCGTGACCAAGGCAGCGATGGAGGAAGGACGTTGTTCTATGACGATCGACACGTGGACTGACCATTATAAGAAAACTGCGTACATTACAGTCACTGCTCACTACGTGAATGACGACTGACAACTGAAAATCTTGGCAATGTTTACGAGTTATTTTCCTCCTGAGAAGTAGACAGGTGACAACATCCGGACAGAGCTTGTGCAGAAATGCGCGGAGCTTGGACTGGCTGAGGGCCTGCTAGAAAACGTTGTGTTTGTGACTGACCAAGGAACAAACGCCATCAGTGCACTTCGACCGTAGAAGAGGATCATCTGCGCCGTACATGTACTTAACACCATCCTCCGCCACACCTTTGACGATATCTTCTTGAATGAACATCTGCCACATGTGCATAGGCAGTTGCAAAATGTAAAGGCTATCGTCACCTTCCTGAAGCAGAGCGGGCTGGCCAGCCAGCTACACCATTGTGTAAATCAAGAAGTGAGTACCAGGTGGAATTCAAAATTCACCATGCTGAATTCTCTGTACACGCAGTACGAGGAGGTTGAAGTCCTCCTGGAGTCAAGAGAAAGCTCGCTAATGGAAGAAGTTAGCAAAACTACTCTGAAGAAGATAATTGACTTTTTGGCAACCTTTAAAGAAGCAGCCACCGGGCTCGAGCAAGAGAACAAACCTACCCTGCCCCCCGTTCTGCTCTGTCAAACGAAGCTGAAGAAGCATTTGACGGTCCCGCCAGCTGACGCATCGACAATATCTGTATTGAAATTGACGGCCGCCGAATTTCTGCAGGGGAAACAGGAGCCGAGTGAACTCCACAAGGCAGCGACGTTTGTGGCCGCCCTTCCATCAGCTGCGCGCGCTTGAGGAAGATGAAAGAAGCACAGTGTACGCCTCAGTCAAAGCAAGAATTGCCACTATTCCGACGAATGCCTTGCGGAGTGATGGAAACACTGTTGAAACATGCAGCGAGAAACCTACAAAGAGGAGGTATATGGACCATTTTGAAGAGTGGCACGACATTAGGGAGCCAGAAAAACGACGCGATGAGCTGGACAGCTATGTCCATGCCACGGAGGTTTGCGAACACATTAAATATTTGCTGCAGTGGTGGAAGTCCAAGAAAGACGAGTTCCCCCACCTTTCTCATCTCGCAAGGCAGATTCTCTGCATCCCTGCCACTAGTGCTAGCAGCGAGAGAAACTTTAGCGCGGCAGGATATGCGATGCACAAGCGCAAGACGTGCTTAAAGCCGGAGTCTCTTGATAATTTGCTTTTCTTGGAGTAAAACATGTAAACGCAGACAAGAAACTAAATTATGCTGCAAAAGACTGCAAGAATAAATATTGGCAGTGACGTGATATAACAATAAACGTATAAAAATAAATAACGATATAACAACAAACGTGATATAACAATAAACGTCTTCTGATAAATACACGCTTTGCCCGAAGTCGTCGCTAAATAGACAAGATGGAAAAAGTTTTTAAATCGCGGGGGGGGGGGGGGCGAATGCATGAGATTCGATAAAAAAATTCAAGAAACCAAAAATCTTCGTTACACCTCGTTTCTCTATATCAACATTCGACTGTATCTGCAACAAAGCGAATAAATTTGAATTTCATGATGTTTCTCTTGCTATGTCAACCTGCTACTAAAGTGTGGACAGGGGCTACAAATAATTTAGCGCGATACAATATCTGCTCCAAAACGCTCTTGACGATTCCCACCACTGTACTTGCAGAAAAAGTAAATACAGCACGTCGTAGCTGAATGAACGTTCCTGGTAGCTGTATGTCTGGTCATCTTTTTATACCATGACGACGTTTTGTCAAATAAATTACTGAAGGTTAACGTACTTGTTAGAGAAGCATGCGCCAACAAAACATCGATAGCTGCTATTTCAAACACCCTGCTTTCGGCGGCACGTTCGGGCCTCCGTCGGGCCTGATTTGCGGTGGGGCCGGGCCAGGTAGGTGAAAATTTTTTTCGGACTCGGGCGGTGCCCGGGTATCGCTTTGAGTCACGGGGCCGGGCTCGGGTGGGTAAACGTTTACAAACGCCGGGCCCGGGGCGGGCCTGTGCCGGAAATCACGGCCTGTGCAGTGCTCTAATAGCGATCGTTGAAATTCGTCAGACGAGACTCGCAACGCGCGGTTGATAGCCGTGGAGAAATTAACGCGAATATTTGCTTCATGTTTCGATGCCTCGTAGCTTTTGGTCCTGGTACGCAGTTGTAATGGTTATGTGAACGGTTTCGCTCAGGGCCGACGAAATGATAGAAACGAGTTGAGAAACAACTTGCGTCTGAACCGAAGAGCTTGTTTCGGTTCTCCCGCAGCTTCGCGCTTGAGGTAGAGCGCGGTCGCGGTTCAGAAACTACCGCTTATCCCCGAAGTTGCTCGATTATGTAACCACGCATCTAAGTATATAGGTAGAGCACTGCACGGGCCGATTTTTTTCGCCCGGGCCCGGCCCGAGCCCGTTTGTACGTTGGGCTGCCCGCCCGAGCCTAACGAAAGATTTATGGCGACACCCGGGCCCAGCCAGGGCCCGGAAATAATCTACGTTACCCGCCCGGCCCGGCCCCCCACTCACAGCTTTACCTTTGGCCCGAGCCCGCCCCGAGCCCGGCTCGAAACCGGCTCAAACCCGGCCCGAGACCGAGAAAGATCACCGAGTGGCATTAAAAAATAAAATGAAGAAGAGAAAGAAAGGCGTTTATTCTTAAGGCATAAATACATATCATATGCAATTATGAACTTCATTTGAGCGGTCTGAACGCAAATACCAGCGCGCGAAGTAGTACGAATGACCCTGCGGAGCAGTATCGCCAGCAGTTTCCAACGGCGCGACCGTGATGCGGCCAAATCCACTTCTATCGCACCGCCGCCAGAGTATTTTTCCACGTCGGGTGCCTCGTTACAAAGCATGCGCCGCCCCATTCGCTCTTCCCACTCAACCGTATTCTAGTACACTATAGCCGAAGCGCAGCCAGGACCGGTCGTGAGCGAAGCGCATGGATGGAGTTAATGGAGAAAGAAAGCTTCTCGTTCCTCCATGGTGCAGCGTAATGCGCTGCTGCTAGGCGCCCGCTTGAGAACATGCGTGCAATCATGGATGGGCGCAGTGCCATATTTCAGCCGCGTGAAGAATTATCTTACCAGTCATCGTTTTACGTATTCGCCATTAATGAATCAGCAAGTCGCAAACGCGCTTGCACCGCGCTGAAAGCATTAATTAGATTTCTTTAGGTAAAGAACACAATGGCATCCTTTGGTTTGAGGCGACTTCGATCTTTCTGGTCTTTTACATTCTGTTCAAACAGCGCAAAATACGACGGAAGAAGAAAAGGGAAGTACACAGGAGTAGCACTGCTAGCTTCCAGCAGCGCCGGGGCAACAGATCTTTCAGAGTCGAGACGTGCGAGGATAACTCGCTGCACGTTACATGCACACCACCAGGAAGTCCGAGCCTGGCGCGGGCCCGCATCAAAATACCCGGGCCCGGGTCAAAAAGCACATGCCGTGCCCGAGCCCGGCCCGACCCCGTGAAAAACCTGCCCTACCCGGCCCGGCCTGGCCCGTGGGCAGGGCCGGGACTGGGCTCTCGGGTAAGCCCGAGCTCGTGCAGTGCTCTAATATACGTACTTCCCTAACGTAATTGTTTCTCCTGCGTGTATTCTGGGGCAGTATTCTGTAAGAGTCCTATTAGTGGACGATCCTTTACGGCTGTCGCTGATTGGCTGCTGCTTCACGTGCAAGAAGGTGCCAGCCAGTCTCCTTCCTCCACGTGAAGCAGCAGCCAATCAGCGACAGACGAAATGGACAGTCCACTAATTGGACTCTTACAGAATAGCGCCCCTGGTGAAACGTTCTTACCAACGACTGCCGCCGACGCAGCCCTGCTTACTCGTTACCGCTTCAACGATTGCTTTAGAAGTGTTGCCAGTGTAGCCGAGGTCTGTGCAGCTGCTCCTTACATAGCATTAACGCCCACTCTGTTACAAAGACAAGCGTATTCCTTTCGGCGCCTATCGATTAGATCACTGAAGGATATGCTTCTGAAAAGTTGAATGCCTAGCGCACGCAGGCTAGGTTATAGCAGGGCTAGAGCGGCAATTTCGATGCGGCTGCTAACACGTCGCTACAGATCCGCTTGAGTGATGGGTGGAAAAGCATCCCACAATGCAGCTACTAGTAGACTTGTCAGTTACGAGCATCGCGAAGTGGCATGTGCGAACGAGCCAAGAACAGGCACGTTAACTAACCAGGCACGGCGAAGTTCAACACAGAATGGTTACCGCCGCTATCCGCCTCTCTCGCGTCGCCTGCATTTTTCGTTCGCGAACAGACGTATTACTTACCCATGTAACATCGATCCCTTCGTCCCTCACATGTAGTTTCCCATTACCCAATTTCTCGAGACTGTGCTCGGAGCTCAAGTATCTAAGCAGATGGGGAACTTAAAAAAATGCGAATAAGTCGACACGAAGCTTCTTTGACGTAGAGGCTTTTGGAAAAGCTGAATGTGTCGACATTACCTGATATGGCCCACATCCCAATACCTGGAGAAGGAGGAGGAATAAACGTTTATTATACGAAACAGCGAGAAACTTCCTTCTTCGTCCTAGGTGGGAAGCTCTCTCTGTCCAGAAAGCCGTTGGCCAATGCCGCAGCGCGTGCCCGATTTACCAGACTTTGCTGATCCTCCATGCTCGGCACCATTAACACTGCCTCCCACGTTTCTTCGATAGCTTGTAGCGATTCTTAAGCTTCATCTTGAGTGTTTTTCTCGCAGTGTGGCCACACTAACACCATGTGTCCGGTACATCACAGAATCGGCGTATAGGTATGAGAATTGTGTGTGGTGCATTCGAAGCATACACACAAACACGCCAAACATCTTGAGCAACTCGCAAACCGCGTTTAGAAACCTAAAAAATGGCCATATACATGGACATACATGGACATATGTATTCGTTTGTAGTGTGTGGAAGGCGGTGACTTCTTCCTTGCCTAATTTTGGATGTGCTAGTGGATATTCTCTTCTTTCAAGTTGGTAGTGTTGCATTATTGCGGCGTAGTTGATGGGAATGTCCTCCACCGTCCTTTGCTTTCCGGAGCTTGCCCGGCCGGAAATTCCGGCTGGTATGCTCTCGGGCGATAACAAGTGCTGCTTCGTCTGCTGCCAGGTTTTCATGCCCTGGGGTCCAAGCGATGTAGGTCTCGGGGACTTGTTGTCGTCTTGATATTTCTTCTAGAATCTTCATTGCTGCGACAGAGATACGGCCATTTTGTAGGTTTCTTAACGCGGTTTGCGAGTTGCTCAAGATGTTTGGCGTGTCCTTGCGCTTGGCGATGCCGAGGACGATGGCTACTTCTACCGCTGTTTCCGGATTACTGGCCGGTATGGTGGCAGCGAATAGCTCATTCCCTTGGTTATTGGCCACGCTAATTGCGTATGGCTCTACCTAGGTACTATGTCGCATCTCTATATCGCTTGTTTGGTTTTTTTGAGTATTTCTTGCTTAGCGCTCCCATTCTTGCTCGTCTTTTTTTCTTTTTGGTGTGGTGCAAGCATGTTGAGAGGTATTGGAGCGACTGAGATAAGGGCTCAGAGAGGTGACCGCAATCGGACTTTCGCGTCTGAGTCTGCTATGAAGTTTTCATTGCATGTGAGTTGGCGAAGTACTGCTCTGCCTGTTTGAGTCAGTTTGAGGACTTGCAGCTGGCTGGCCCTGTGCGCTTCATGAACTTCTTACCAGGTGTTATGGAGGCCAAGTTTGAGGTGCGTCGTAGTTGAGGACATACTGGGAAATCGTTGTGCGCTCTTGATGGATTTTCTGGTGATGATATTGAGTTTTTCAATTTCAGCTTTCTTGAGGAGTAGATACGGGGTACCATAAGTGATGCGGCTTATGTAGAGGGCTTGTATTTACAGGATGGTCTATTGCTCTTTGAGTCTTCTCCTTTGGGTGGTTATGCAAATAATGAGTTGAGTGACTTGTGTTGGGGTCTTCTAACGGTTCGGAAATGTAGCTGCGCCAGATCCATCTTTATGTATTGTGAGCAGGGCTGGGCAAAGAGACATTGCAATGAACCTCTCCCTGTTTGCAAACATCATGACGTCACCGCGAACGCCCCTCCCATTTCACACGCCTCCGAAGTGGGCGCTGGTTGGCAAAAAACGTTCATGCGACCTGTTCTCTCTGCATAAGAGCGCTGCTTGTATACCAATTACCATGATCGTAATTCCGGCAAATTTATATTTTTTGGAAGTGACAGCATCTGCGAACTGGCTGTACAAAGTATAATCATCCCCATTTTACCGCCCCAATAACGTAGCGTTATTGCCGAGTACAAGGCTCCCGAAGTCAGCATGTAGTGATGTCGTGAGAATGTGCCTCTTTCATAGATCAAACAGCCACAAAGAGAGAGAGAGAAAGAAAGGGAAAGAAAGACAAGGAGGTTAGCCAGTGTAAATACCGGCTGGCTACCCTGTACTGGGGAAAAGGGTAAATGAAATAAAAGGGGATAGAAGAAACAAGTAAATAAAAAAGGTCCTGTAAGAAAATTCGCGCAATAACGCGACCCTACGCGCTACAACGTTCAAAGCCGGATGCACAATTCACAAGCCCTTAAGAACCTCAGCACAGCCTTTTATGGCCTTGAGTGCCGAAGCCCGTTTATACCAGTGTCCTAAAACTTTTTCCTCTGTGGGGGGCGATTGTCCAGTTTTTCAAGCGCAGTCGCGAGCACTTTTCTTGCCACATTGTTGCGGGGACAGTCACAGAGGAGGTGCTTGATTGTCTCCTTGCAGCCACAGTTGTCTCAAGCAGGGCTGTCCGCCATTGCAATGCGGAAGGAATAGGCGTTCGTTAATGCCTCGCCGAGCCACAAAAATTATGTACCCTTCGAAAGCGAACATTTTATCACTGAAGATGCGCATTTTCACAGTGCCGGAAAGATACTTCGCTTATAAATGACTGGTCTTCGGGCTAAAACTTACGTTGCATTGTCGCGAAGGTACTAATTTGCTCCCATTTTACACTGTAGGGGTAAACAATATACAAAGTTACCTTCGTCTACAACTATCAGCAATACGCATCATAGCGGCGCAGTGGAGCTGTACCCAGTAGCAGCGCCTAAATTCAGATGAGAAAGAAATGCAAAGAACACTTGTTTCTGTGCTTCAGGAGCATGGTGAGAAACCTCAGGATAGTCAATAATTAATCCGGAGCCTTTCCTTACAGTGTCTCCTATAAGCCGCTGTGCAGCTTAAGAATATTAGTTAGCATAGTTCTATTTTAAATATTAGTAATGATCATGCATATACAAAGTAAAAGCGTACATAAATGCACAATCCGTTTCGCGGTGACTGCGATGTGGCTGATGCATCCTAACTGTCTGCTGCCTCCCTTTGCTGCTCTCATCTTTATAAGAATCAACTTTTGGACGTATATGTGCATTATTACAGCATAAAGTTCCTGCCGTAAAGGCAAGTATAACAACAAATGAAAAAAAGAAAGTTCAGCTTCGCTTAAGACCCATCACATCTGCGTTAAAACGCGATCATTTTAGTGGTTTGCCTTTTGTGCATTCCCCGTGGTGAAATGTATACACGCAGCTTCAGTAGTGGTCAGAACATACTAGGAACTAATTTATAGTCATAACTTTTAGTTAATAGATTCTGCTCAAACGAAGGTATTTTGTTTTTCGTTCTTTTTTTCATGCACGCAGCGCACAGATGGCCTCGAAATACATGCGCTCACTAATCATCGCGTCTTATTCATTTTCACCTGTTCAAAAAGGACGGGTGCTGAAGTTATATCGGCGCCTGATCCCTACGAGTGGCCTTATTACACGCAACACGCGTCCACAGTCTCGCAAGAGAGATTTATTGCTCATTGCGTGGTACACCATACAACTAGGCGCGTACACACATCCATGATGTGGTCCGTTTCTCTACGCAAAGGAGATCGTCACTGTATTTCGCCGCGCACTCTACCCCACCAAAAAAGAAGAAAAAAAAAGTGGCATACTTTCGTTGAAAAGCCGATATTCTTCATCGCACAATCCATCACAGATCACCACGTGGTTCACGTTCGCAAGTAAATAAAAGCCCAGCGTCATCAGATTTTCATCCCGCAGTTTAACACAGAGCGATGTTCTTCGACACACAATACTTCTAATCTGGCTGACAAGAGAGTTCTCTTAAAAAAAGAAAAAGCAAAGAAAAAGAAAAATGAAAACACGCGTCCACTTGGCTCCCAACTACACTAAGCACTGTGCGACTGCACCCCGGAGAAAAGCGGCGGCGGCTGTGTTTTGCCATCCAGGACCACTGCACGTGCGCCGGTGACGTCATGCTGTGACGTTCGCCGGCGCGGTGTGACGTACCACATGAGAGGTCTATTGTATCATGATACGATACAAGTTACTCGGGCCGTTTACTAGTATTGCTAATAATAGTTTACTAATAGTACGTTAGTAGTACTACTACTATTTCAGATACAAGATACTACCACAATTATTGCCTCCGATACGATACATTTCATTTCTATTTTAAGATACTTGGATACAGTCGCAAATTTCTCATTATAGATCAATATAATGTAGCAGGATACACGTATGCACAAAAATGTTTGCTTGTAAATTTCTTAACTCCGACCAACCCTGTTTCACTTGAATGAAAGGTCTGTTAGTATCCGAAAATGTATCTCTTTCTTGCTTAAAGTTAATATTTTCATTCCGAAACAATTTATTGGGTCGCTTTAGCCGCTTAAACAAGAGAGCTGTTTATAAGCCTCGTGCGCGACCGATGGCGGCGCTGCGAATGGCGCTCCGGTGACGTCCGTCGGGGTCCCCGCCTTTGTCGTCTGCTACGCTCCGGCGAGAACAACTTTATTTTCGTGCGTTTTCTCGCGCTTTGACAGCGTGACGCGTAGCACGGCGCTCTCCAATTACTCTCTGTATGTAACCACCCGATGTGGTAGCCCAGTCGCTTTGGCGTTGCGCTGCAAAGCTCAAGGTTTCGATGTGGGCGAAAAGCGAAAACGTTCGCGTATACTTAAAATTTGGGGGCATGTTAAAGAACCACAGGTGGTCAAAATTAATCCGGAGTCCTCCGTTATCTCGTGTCTCATAATCATATGGTGGTTTTGGCACGTAATATTAGAGAAATTAATTTTTTTAAGTTAAAAAAGTTTCATTAACCACAGCCCCCGCGGACAGGGACAAGATCTAGTAAATCAAAGTCTACTCAGCAAATAAAATGAAGCACGATCGCAGGGCTCATTCACAAAAGTTCGCGTCGGCGAAGTGGCTTTGTAGTTCAGTACAAATGTTAAATTTCGGTTCATCTTTAAGCGGTTTATCCCGAACATTAGTTGCACCACGCTGTATCATGTTTCGTAGTCGTAAATCATGCCTTGCAGTATTTTCTTGCAAGTAAATCTCATTTCCATTTTCTAATGAACAAAGATTGTTTGTTCAGGTTAGAAAAGGGCTATTTCTATTGACGTACTTTCATACTACCGGAGACCACTCGGAAGACATCACTTTATCTGTTAGAAATTAAAAAAAAATATATATATTGTTATAGCAAATGAAAACGCAGGAACCCCTGTGAACATTTTATTGCGCCTTTGCGGAGAAATGCATTGGTGTTCCAATTACTTTTGTGCTTCAATGCATGAAACGACGTTTTGTTAATAAAGTAATTGGAATGCCAAGGCATTTCTCCGCAAAGTTCGGGAATTAATGACTCGAAACTGGTGTAATCTTCAGAATTCGTCCCAAGTGGCCCTGGCTTGCGAACTCCACGGCTAGAATTTGTAAATTGCAATATGGGCCATAAGGTAATTAGCTAAAAACCTAATCAGTGAATTTTAGTTAATTAGTCGATTATGCATTTCAATTTTTTGTGCAAGTAATATCCGCTTCTTCGAGTAGACCAGCTCATGAAGCATAATTGTACTATCTGCCACAGGCCACCTTTAAAAATTTTTCAAAGTGTTACCCGGTATATCCCCAGCCCTTATTCTGAGGCCAAGGACGCAGACGGAGCCATCTTGGGGGATATAGAATCCACTAAGTGTGACATTGACGCCTGGGGCGACGTGGGCTGGTGATCTTCCCCGGGTCTTTGCCTTGAGTATAAGTAGCTATGATTTTTCGGGGGCGCACTGGAGGTCACATTTTCGGAGGTACTGCTCCATCTGATCGATTGCCTCTTGGATGACAGGTTGCTGGTGGCCCGTTGTGGATGCTGTTGTCCAACTTTTGGCCTTATTTGTGCTGAGGGTGCCTTGAAGTTGGTCGCACACCTTAGGCCAGTTTTGCCCGCTGAGCTGGTCTCTCCTTGCTTTGTTATGTGGGCGATCCGTTTCATCAGTTTACGGATGTTTCATCTTTTTTAATGGTCTCAATGGTCCTCTTCTGGAATCTCAATGTAGCAGGTGAGAGTTTACTGCCGGCGTCTCCTTTGTGAGTTGGATGTCTTTAGTGGGCTTCTCCGCCGTCATGATCACTTCGGTGAGCCACTCTTCAATATTTTCGACGTTTACTTGTATGTCACGTTCTCGGAAGGTCTTCCAGTCCGTCAGCCTTGGCGTTCCGGTTTTTTTGGTTTCTTATGGTGCAGGATTTCAAGCTGGATCATGTGGTGGTCCCTACCGCAATTTTCTTCCAGTTGTGTCTATTCGGCCTTGCAGATTCCTCTTGTAAGGGTGAAGTCTGGATTTGTGTCTCTGGAAACACTGTTTCCTATTCGAGCCGTTAGTTTGGGATAATTCCAGAGGGTTATGTGATTCTGTTGCGCTGTATCGTGCCCTCACGTTCCTTTCTTGGTCGTTTGCTGGTAACCCTTGCTGGTAAGTTTATGGCCTTTGGTGAGAATTCTGGCTTCCGTGATGAAGTTTAGACTGCGCATTCCTGGGTGGAATATATAAGCATAGAATGAATTGACTTTGGTGTATCTTCTTCTCAGTTTGCACTTCCACTAGTGTGTGTTCTACGGTTGTTCTCAGGTGGATCTCATTACAGGCTTTCTTGCGAGCCGTGTCGGTGTTATTGAGTAGCTTTTCTACAGTGGCTTTCGTTACGTTGTTCTGCTTGGCATAGGACATCAGGTTGCAGAGTTCTTGGACAGCAGCATGGATAGGGGCCAGATGAGCGTTGATGTGTTGCTAGAACTGTGGTGTTACCTCTTTAGCTAAAGTACTCATGGCCTCCTGTAACTGCTTTCGCACCTGCATTGGTACTGTTTCCTTGACTCGTTCTCCCATAAGGGGCGGTGGGATATTTGGAAGTCCTTGTCGTTTCAAGGTTTATTTGGCGGTGTCTTGTTCTTTGCACATTTGTTTGAGCTTTTCAACGAGGCCTTGCTGATTTTGGAGTGTGCAGATCTAGTTCGGTTTCCGTGGGTTATTGTGCTCGTGTGTTTCTTCCTGCAGTGCCAGCATACGTGACTCGCTTTTGTGTGTTAGAGATACAGGATCCAGACCGCGATCTTTACAGGTTTCTGGCATTTGCTTGTCCACCTCTTGATTTGAAGTCTTGTCTGGATCTTCGAGTAAGGGGTAGTGAGATACTGCTTGATTTGTATAGTTCCGGGAAGTCGGAGTCTGAATGTCAGTTGCATCTGCGTTGCTGATCTACGATCTTGGTTTCCCATTGCAATCTGATCTTGGACGGCGGTGGATTTGGTTTGAGTTTATGTGGGCACTCATTTCCCGCTATCTCATGGGGTTTTTGATAGATTTTACAACTGGGTTGGCAGTCTTCTGGTTGATTTTCCATCCCGCACCTATAGCAGAAATTGATAAGGGGTTTTGGGCAGAAATCTCGTTGGTGTCCGAGTTCTCCGCAGGTTCTACCATATTGCACGGATTTCCTGTGTATGCAGTGGTAGTCACAGCACTGACACACGATGCTGTATGGGATCTGCGGTCCATCGAAGTAGATAAGTGCCGTTGCAGATCTTCCCAGCATGCGCACTGCGAGGACCGTGTATCTTGCAGATACTGTAGCCCTTGTAGTAGTTCTTCGCTCGTGCCTGGCGGAATGTTGCAGCTTATGCCTTTGCTGATGGCTTCTGGTGTCTTGACATTTCCTTGAAGTTTGTAAATGGACCCTTCAAGCTGGATGCTGGTGATACTGAGCAGCATGTGGGACGCTATGTCTTTGTTTGCTGTACTTGCAATGATTACGTTCTCAATGTGTTGCACTTGATTCCGGACGTTGTTATACAAGTCTTTAAGGGACAACTTGCTAGCTCGGCCGATGGCATTTGTCACTACCACCATTGTCCGCTTCGGGAGTTGTAATACCGCCTGCGGTCGGTAGATGATCTTCGTGTCGTCCGCTGGCTTAGGCGGAAGTCTCAGTTTTCTTCAATGTGGCATGTTTTTCGGGGTAGGTTCCGTTGCTCCGGCTTGCTGCGTACGTCGTTAGTTTGGTTCCTCGGCTGTGGGTTTTATGTGCTCCTGAGCCATCTTTCCGCTCCTCTCCCTCGTGTGCCATTTCTCCTCAGTGTTTATTGCCTTTCCGCTGCTCTCGTCATACGTCCATTCCGCTTGCAGTTGTTGCTGCTCTTGAGGGGTATCGACTTGCATCTCAACGCCCTTGTTTTCCTATCTCAGTTCGCGTGCAGTTCTTGCTGTGTCGGATGCATCAGTCATTGATACACAGCGATGGCGCTGAGTTGTCCTCAAAGAGAGCGATCGGCGACTCACAAGCGCTCATGAGCCATGGGTCACAGGTCACGTGTCACGGGTCACGCGCATTCTGGCGGCCGCTTACCTTTTTAGGGTTCGACCTGCCTTTCTGACTCCGTCGTGCTACAGTTTAAAATAATGAAAGCAGGTATCCGGAAAAATTGCCAAAAATGCAGCAGCCCATGGGAAACGCGTCCACACTGCTCAGCCCCCTAGCGGTTCATCACACAATACTTGGTGTCCAGAAAAAAGCGGATTTGTCATTCTCGGCTATTAAGCAGCTTAGTTTACTCCTCTAACATGAAAGTATACCGAGGCTACACGCACATATACGCGAAATGTTCGGCTCCGTCCAGCTTGCTGCACTGCACAATTGTATAACACGTAGTCGCTTATGACGTGTAGTCCGTGTTTCTCTCCCTTACACCCTCGTGCAGTACCTGTGCAGAACTCAAGAATCGGCATGTCGTAAGCTCGCATCGGAAGACACCGGCCTCACACGATCGTCGTCGGTGTCGTCTACCTGCTGTCGTCACACATAGCTCGCGTCAGACACATAGCTGTTTATCTTACAAAAGCCTGTTAATCCACCTGGTAACGCTCGGCGAAATCCCGAAGCATGATGAATAGCCAGCTACCATCAAAATGCTTTGCAGAACATCGATTCATATAGCGCATGAGATTGGCTCCAAATTTTAAATCTCTCTGTCTACCCTCTTTCGAACCCATGGTTTTGTCCCATCCCAGTGTACGGTATAGCACACCGAAAACTCTATCTACACGTAACGTACCGCCGTTCGTGTCTACCTCTCTCTATAGCACGTGGCAAGACTTACAATGTAACAACGACCAAAAACTTTGGTCTGTCGACCTAACCCATACAATGCTGTTGCTTATCATGTCGCTCTGTTCTGTACATACTTTTACAAGGGCTCGCGCATGGCTCGAAAGTTCGTCATATAACAAGAAAATGAAATGCCGACTTCTTTAGTAACCTGTTTGTATGCGTCATCTCCCTTCCTTAATTAAGAGTGGGCTTTAGATGTTTCTAGTTTTCGATGTCTCTATTTAAATACTTGTGAAAAGCAGCAGTGCAGTTATTAGACATGAGATTAACCTGTTTATATAAAAGCTGTTGCATTTAAAATAGAAAGCTGACCTCCACTGATTGCTCAAAGGGGATCTGTGATTTATTGTCTCATAGTTCTCACAAAAATATGTAAGTTAAAGCATGCCGCTTACAAATCTGTAACTGTGCACAAAGAAAAGATATCTCAATTCTGTAAGCTACATCTAGTTCAACATCCAATCGGCACATTGTTTTACAGCTTGCGCCAAACATACAATGTTTATGAGCGTTTTGCTCAAGTCCAACTCAAAATCAGTGGTATCATTCAGAGCCGTGTCCAAGACATTAATTTTGTACGCTATAGATGTCCGGCTAGGCATATTGTGTTATCGTATTTTTCTTTTTATTTGTGACGTTCAGAATTTTTATATTAACGCTTCATTTCTTTTATTTTAATTTTCTATATTCAGCAGTTTCTGTAAAGAGAAATTGAAAAATTGGTTAATGCCTGCTCGAAAACTTCCTCTCTTCATTCGCTAGGTGTGAGGCGTTTTTCTCTTTTGGTTCTTTGTTTTTCAGGCGCAACACAATTTAGCCGATTCGGTGCAGTAGATACAGGCAAAACGATTTCTCAATTCTCAAGTGATTAGATAGACGCTCCCGAGGCAAAGCTTCCCCTATTCTCGGTGGCTGAACCTCGCCATGCTATATGTTATTCGGCTCAAAACTGTTGTAACTTTTTACCAGCCGATAGCTGCATACACGCCTGAGCGAAAGACTAATAAAGAGAAGACGCGCTGTTCCAATTCTTCTTTTTGAACCATTCTTTTGAATAGTCGCAAAAAGAACTTATAAACTTCGGAGCTTCGTACGCTCGAGTGGAACAAATCCTCATGCGGTTCACCAAAAGAGAAGGTATTTTTACTACAAAGCACAGCCGCTCCGATATTGGCGTCCTTCAAAGTGAGAGTAAAAAGCGGCCGTGGTGCAACATCTATGAGAAGCCAACTTATACACTGGCAAACTGAAGCGGAAATTGGGAGCCAGGTGACAGAGACAACTAATCACCAGCAGCGTAAAACGCAGAACACGCCAACGTTAATTTGTACCTTTCTAACCCAGTGTGACCTGTATAGCCGTCACGAGCGTCTGGCTACGCTTGCAAACTTGGAAAGTGCACTGAAAGAATGACATTTGCAAGGCAAATCAGAAGTGCGGAAATCTGCTGGTTCGAGGAAGATTCAAGATAGCAAAAAAATGTCATCCACCATAGAGTAGTTTGAAGGTAAAACAGAACCTATACAGGGGCTTCTCAAAAGGAAACCTTTGCGGTTGCAGAATATTCGTCCTGGTCAGGCGACGTAACCTGATATATGCGATTTTTCTGCGTGGTCGCAATACGGCGTCAGCTAGCTGCGAGGCTAGCAGATAGCAAAGCGAGGCTGAACGAATTCCCAACTTGAAGATTAAGTAACTGAATATGGCGTTCGCTAGTCACGTTGCTCACTTGTTGGCTCAAAAATGTTTCTTGTCACGAAACTTCCGGTGATGTCCAGATACTTCGAATTGGAGATGATTCACGAAGTGGAATTTCAGAAAAGAAGTGGCGTTCGCACATAAAAATACTTAAAAATGTTCGGTCGCTACTTTTACAACACTTTTATCATTGTGGAGGAGAATAATCTGCATGACACGCACCTGGCGCTTATGCCATCCAGCCTGCCATTCTCGTTAAGTGCGAGACAAAGAAAGCAGTGTTAGTTTAGCTTGATTTGGACGTGCTGGTGCGCCGAGACAAAGGGGGTTCGCTAAGGACAGCGGTCTGCCGCTAACCCCACGACAGCGGGAGTGTGCTGAGTTTTGACTCGCACCACCCTGCAGTGCACAAACGTGCCGTTAGCGTACACTTCTATCCCGCTTCGACGCAGTCTCGTCAACTCGGCTATTATGGTTTCAAAAAGTAGTAAATGTTACCGGTGCTTTAAATGAGCGGAACTACCCCGAGCGCTTTGCCTACGATGCGCGAAGCCGCATGCAAAGGATCCGAGACATCACAGCTCAAAGACTGTCTACATTTGCGTGCATACCGCATATTCTCGGTGTATACACTAGACAAATGCAATACACTAAAAAAATACACTAGAGAAATGCAAGACTTTGCGGCAGTTGCGTTTTAGAAGTATTTTTAAGCCCGTGAATAAACTGGTAACATGTTTCCGAAGCATTAAGATGGCATGCCGCCGATGGAACAAAGCGGCGTCGTCTAGAAATTGGATATCTTGGGCTGCGATGCCAGCTATATTAGAAAGACTGGGCGTGGACGTGGTACTCATCGCAACAAACACAGCAAGGATGTCACAAAGGCAACGCATGGCACAAGTGCATAGACGTGCTGATCCGGGCTGTACGAAAGCACAAAAGCTTAATTTTGATAACGTGACATGGTTGGTGCGGGAGCAGCGATGGGGCCCGAGGAAATTCGTCGGATCATGATTTATCCATCGTGATCGGTGGGTGTGCAATTCTACGCGTGGCTGTATTCCGTATATTTGCAGGCTATATAGCTGTGTTAGGCCATTCGTGTGCTCATGATGCCACCCGCGTAGGTGGCGAAGCGTTTCTGTCTTGTTTGGATTTTTTGTTGAGTAAATAAGCTTACAAGTATAAAAATACAGTTACTGTGTCATCTTTCCGTTGAGGCGAAAGTTTAGAGGACTGGCGGCAACTCAAACTGAGTCCATATAGAGGAGAGGAATGTTTAAAGCAAAAGTTCTAAAAGTGAAAACTGTGCCGCGAACACCTGCTTCGCTGAAGTATTCCCTGCCAGATTTACGTTAAAGAAGAAGGCTAACTTGGAGTAATGAGTGGCTCGCAATGCTCTCGCTGACTGGCTGACATTACCTTCTCTAGTTCACCGCAGGGCGTAATTAGGGATACTGCAGTTGCTCCGCATGTTGAAGGCCGTAAGGCTCTGGTGCGACTGGCGATAGTGGTTTTTCGGTTCATGTGCTCGGTGCAAATAAAGCGTCGAGCCGCATGAAGTTCTTCGCGGTAAAGTCTAAGTTTCAGGGCCCTCTTTTTTTACCATTAAGCCTCTTGACTAAAAATTCATTATGGAGTTCCAGACAGCACGCACGGCTCCTTTCGGAAGGCGAACGTAATTATTATCTTCACTTTGATTTTAAATGGTTTCCTCGGTTGCTATGTAGCAAAGGTTCTCTGTGCGTGATTTTCCTGAGGTCGGCAGAAAATCAACAAGGCATACTTCAGCGGCTCCCGCAGCGCCTTCCGCACCGCCTACATAGATCGATATGGACGGTCATGTCTCGGCGTAATTAGCACCGCGTAGTAATAAAGGCAACTACTGAAATTTTATCCTACTGCACGTATTGTAATTTTGGCGTGGCACGTACTCAAAGAAATTTACACAACATATACAGGCTATAGATTTTCTTTAGACAACCAACCTGTTTTTGTGGATTTGTTATTCTTTTATAAATATCTACAGACGCTCTATAGACAGAAGTTGCTAAAGGGTTATTTATTTTAGACTATTTCTGGTGAATAGTCGTTTACGCAAATCGTTCAAATGTCTATTTGTTTATACCAGGCCAATAAAGTTTCTATAAATAGTCATGAATACATAATTTAATCTATAGTAACTCTAACTTGAGTAATAAAAACTTGGTTGAGAATTATGTCATTTTGTGAGTTTAATCGAAACTCTTATAAATCAGTATAGTATCTAAACTAGGTCGAATTGTCGTGCTCGAAGTATGAAATCCTAACTGTATTCTCATGCAGCTGGCTGTGAGGATACTTTTGCTGTTGGGGTGAGTTGACGTGCTTCCGGGGCACCTTCCAACTTTGTGAATTTACCAAGAAATCTTTGACATTCACAGCGGTACGCAAGCTGAGTCTTTACATTGACGCTATATCTACGAATTCTCAATCCGATATACCTCACTATTGGAGGATTCTCAGTAAATTGCGTTTGTCAACATAGCGTCGGGTGACTCCCAGAGCAGAACGTCAACGAAGGTTGCGTTCACCTAAGCGAAGTGCACGGATGTCAATTGCGGTAAAGCGTGGATGAGCTGAAAGCAAACTAGGTAATAGCCTTGCTTCAAGCCTATTTGTGCTACATAGATCGTGTATAGACACAAACCTATCCAGGCCTAACATTCACGTTAGAATCTATCTAAAACAAAGCATTCCTAAAGCACCTGACTAAATGTTCTAAAACTACTCACTTTCTCCAGCACGTTTTGCCGCATAGAGATTGTTTTGCCGCGACACGTTTTGTCGCATAGTGAGCATGTGGGGAAACGCAATTTGCATGCGCAATTTGTATGCGATTAGCACTATGCAAATTGCTACTGCCCCTCCGGCATCCTTTCTAACGACGTTGCAGAACCACGTGTTAATATGAGTGCAACATTGCTTGTCCTTGTATGTTTTATTCCTTTTGTTGATTATTACCAACGATGTTACCCCAGATCAGTATATTGAGATGTACTTATTTTTTGTGTGCGTGGCATGCTTGTTCATATATATATATAATAGTTTTTGTTTTTGATTTTTACTCCCATAGTGTATAGGTATTTTAGATGCTTTATATACAGCATAATTTGCCTAACTTATAATATATGTCTCTTGTTATTTATTTCTGATGTTCCCCCCACAATAATGCCCTGGAGGGCGCTGTAGATATTCTATAGAAATATAAATAAAATATAAAGTGCCTGCCTGGCAATACACCAAAGTGCGGAGACCCCCACCACGTTACACACGCGTCCGTGGATTACGTTGTCGCCGAGTCACCACCTAAGGCATCGGCCCGGTTTACTATCGCACTGGCTCACCTGCTTTGTCACTGTCCACGATATGCCCCAGACCTCTTCCCCCCCCCCACCCCCCCCCCGCTTTTCCTCCACCATCGGCACACTTTACTCGGCGAGAAATCAACCGAGCATAGGTGCCATATACCTTGGGGAGGAAAGCAAGGACAGCTTCGCTCTGGTAAAGGAATTATGCCCTTCAAGGCGTATATTTGTTGTCGTGAAGATATTTAGGCGCTCTTTCTTGCTTCATTGTGTAATTCCATTGAGAACAAAACCGGTCATCGGGGCATCATCATCAGCCCATATTTATGTCGACTGCAGGATGAAAACCTCTCCCTACGATCTCCATTGCTCCAGTGCGATCTCCCAGCTCCACTTTTTCCGCTTAATGTGAACTAGAATATGGGATATCCCCGTTTGTTCTCTGATCCACACCGCTCTCCTCCTGTCTCTTAACCTTAGGCCTAACATTTTTCGTTCCATCGCTCTTTGTGCGGTCCTTAATTGTTCTCGAGCTTCTTTGTTAACCTCCAAGTTTCTGCCTCAAGTTTCTGCCTCGAGAGGAGTAACAATACAATTCAATTCCTCACATGTCACGACGTCCACGGCTGCAGAGCTTACGGCTCTGCGCAGTGCACTTCAATTTATAGCCGCAGATAGTCCTGGTACATGGGCGGTGTTTTCCGACTCGAGACCGGCTTTACAAAGTAAGCAGGCAGTTCTCCGACATGGAGCTCACGAACAACTAACGTACGAAATTGTCAAACTTCCCCACGACGTCAAACAGAAAGGCCACGAAATTATTTTCCAGTGGCTATCTGGCCATTGCGGGATCAGCGGAAACGATCTCGCAGACAAAGCTGCCCAAGAGTCACATCAAGAACAACACAGCGTTCCCATTCCTCCTTCCAGGACAGACTCTGGAAGGCAGCTTCGTCACCTGGCACGCAAGCTCTCTTTAACAGAGTGGAACACCCCAAATATAAGGCGCACCAGGCTACACGAACTGAACCCTTTGCTCCAACTCCGACCTCCACCCAGGATTCACCGACGTGAGGCATCGCTTCTATACCGGCTCTGGTTGGGAGTGGCTTTCACGAAAGCGTACTGTGCTTCGATTGGAATGACCGAAAGTGCTACGGGCGACGTCTGCGGCAGCGAAGAGAACATAGAACATTTATTGTGTCACCGCGATCGATTTCAGTCGGAAAGACTAACATTATCGAACGCATTGCGACGACTTGGCAAACATGGCATCCTTAATGTAAAGGAAGTATCTAATTTCTGTCCACTTAAGTACATCCATCGTCATCAATTGTTCTTTTCTTGTCCAGATAATTCCAGCAGCCGATATGCTTTCCGGACTAAACGTAGACTTGTTACAACCACACGCACCAATTACGGCAAGCAAACACCAAGCTACAAAATTCCTACAGTAATAAATCGATTTCCTTTTGAAACTGAATATTACCTTTGACAAAAACGTTTTAAATCTATAATTAAACAACGCCTATTGGAACAAACGGAATGAGATATTTATTTTGTCAATCGACTTTATCTTCATTTTTTACCTTTGATATGTATTTCTCTTACACACTTGTTGCCGGCTTTGTGATATTGTTTCTGTGTTTTAGGACTGTCATTTTTAAGTTTGTAAAAAATTATTTATCTTTATACCGCTAATACGATAAGTTGTGTATGCGATTTAGTTATTCCTTTCTTGTTCAAATTTCATGCACGTCCTTACTGCGTAATGCTTTTTGCAAGGCTTGAGAAATTCATTGTGAATTTGTTGTGAAGTGCTTGTGCACAATGCCAGCTGTTCCACGGGTGACCAGACCTTGTCAGGCTCTTGCCTTTTGTCTTGGCGCCCTCTTTTCGTTGAAAATAAAATAAACTTTCACGTTCACTTTCACTTGACGATCGACCGTTGTCCGTGCAGGTGCTCCTTGAAGACCGTCCCCATCGCTCGTCGGCCCACAAAGCTGTGAAGGCCCTGTTGTCTTTCTTGAGGACGACTGGCCTATGTGAACGCCTTTGAATTGCTCAGGCCCTCCGCGTGCATGCGCGAGCTCATCGTGTCCTTCCTCCCCCCCCCCCTCCCTATCTCATTTTTCTATTCCCTCTTTCCTTTCCCCCAGGGTAGGGTAGCCAACCAGACGCATTTCTGGTTAACATCCCTGCCTTCTCTTTCTCTCCTCCTCCTAGTATGTGGTACACAAATACATTCATCCGGTGAACTTGAATTTCATGGGCACCTCCTCTAACACCGATTGGCTAAAACACCGCCAGCGACGTTCTGATGTCACGCCGCGAGGATTATTGCCCTTGCGTGTCGCCCACGATAAGTTCGGTTGGGTTAGGTTAGGTTAAGTTAGCGTAAAAGGGGTTAGGTGGCGTTGCGTACTCTCACAGAAGTTGCAAAGAGCGCCTAGTATCGCCGGCGGTGTTTCAGCTAATCGTGTTTAACCGCGGTTGCTAAGGCCTTCTAGATTTTCAATATATATGCGGCCGGGATTGGATCCCGCAATCTTTTCCTCAGTAGTGCAACACCAAAGCCACAAAGCAGCCACTGCGGGTTATACGGAGGTCATGTTTTTTAGAAAGATAAAGGTACTAGTATATGCGCAGCTTCTGAAATCGCGTACCGTGTCTCCTAAATGTCCAGGAACTGTTACACGACATCATCATCATCATCAGCCTATATATATGTCCATTGCAGGACGAAGGCCTCTCCTTGCGATCTCCAATTACCCCTGTCTTGCGCTAGCGTACTCCAACTTGCGCCTCATGGGCTAATTGTGGGAGTCATGAGGGAGGTAGTGGCCGAATACTGCACCAGGGAGGCCAATTCCTGTTCTGGTGAGGGAGTGACTGATGAAGCTCAGTGGGCCTGTCTAGTTTGGTTGCACCTGAACTAGCATAGCCCCAGTAGCCCTAGTAGCTCTAGTTACACGACATATCCCAACAGAAATAAATTCAATATTCCACTGACGCGCGAGTGTTCGTATAGCCTGTGTCTCGGCTAACATTAGCCAAACAAATTGTATACATATATATGTGAGCGCAAATTCACCTCCATGTGTTGTGGACGCCGTGTGGCCCCAGCTCACGCCGCGTTCCTTGGCTGACGCTGTCGAAATGATTTAACTGCAAAGGCGAGCAGAAAACCCTTTTTCCATTCCCGCTGATGACTCCAATGACCCTGCCGATTGGGACACGGAACAGCTAACGCGGAGGCAAGAAGAAAGGCTGCGACCGCTGGACGTTGATAAGCACGAGCGCAATCGGCACTGGAAGCGTTGCTTTGCAGAGGACGCGCGGAAATGCGGCTCAGGGGCAGAATTCACTAAGCGAACTTACGAACAAATTTTGACGTAAGAAAAATCTCACGAAAAAACCGTATTCACAAAGCGAAAACTGTTGGTAAGATCGGCAAGCATGCGATGCCCGCCGCTGCAAAGACGAGCGCTTAGTCGAAAAAATACAGCTATGTAAGGGTAGCACAGGTGCGAACTTCAGTACTTTCGCCAATAGTAAGCGAAAGTCGATTCACAAAACCTGAACAGCTGTCGCAGATGACGTATTAAGAATAAATTTCTTCGATAGGGGTGTAGCAGTCTTACGAACATGATGATGTCTATCTGCGTCGCCAGAACATGGCCAGAGCGCCATGTTCTATGTTCTCTGATTCGACATCTCAAAGTGCAAGCTGTTTCAGTGCATAATTGTATTGAGCATGTGCTGCTGTGTAAGGCAGTAACATTAGTGCTGTGCGGCGAACTTCTGCCTGACGTATGATAGGCTGTGTTTCTGTATGCGCGCAGTAGCCTGAATTTTCATACTCGTCATGACACTCTATTAGTTGTTAGCAAACATAAGTGCAGTGTCCATCGCTGACAACTGTAAAATTTGTCAGTGATGTGTTCGGGGCCCAAATTTATCGTATTTTTTATAGGGTGCTACAACGTAAAATGATTCCGAACTGTTTTGATTCTAAACTCCTGACGTCAAATTTACGTAACCACCGAAACAAGCATCGGGCGGTGACGCGCAGCTTTGTCTGAACAACCCAATCAAACACTCTCCTCGTTTATAGGAGGTCACCTTTGTTCGCTTTCACAACCAATAACATTGTCTACACTCAGCGGTTTTTCTTATCTAATTGGCTGACAAGAGGCGAGGAGCACACTCTAGTGGAGAGGGTTTCGATGGGGCCAAGCCAGCAAAGTGAAAATAGATAACCGCATGAAGAGCGTGGTGCCAGCTTCTCCGATTGGTCCGTCTCGCCTTACTTAGCTTGCGGTGGCTGGTCGAAAATCGCGGCTGCGTGTAACGGAAGGATAAGAATGCCGCTAAAACCGATACTCAGCAAGGAAGAGTTGCAGAGCGATGTCGTATGCGTGCTGAAAGGACTCGACAACGTTTTACTGCCACGCAAAAAGGTTTATCATGCTCAAATAAATACATGCTCACCGGCAGGTGCGAGTAGCGAGGGCCTGAGCGATCGGCGGACAGCCATCTTCTATTCCTTTCAGAACGGGGCAGTCTGTGGCTATTGAGAAGAATTTGCAGTCTTGTTCGGCATATTAATGCATTTTTTTCGCGTACACGTCACTTTGACGTGGTGAGTTTTCGCGGTTTTGTGAGGTGGGCATAGCGAGAAAACATTGGACCAATAGCAGAGGGCTTATGGTGAAAAGGCGTCGAATAAGGAATGGCTATTTTTCTTTTGTGCGGTTTAATCATGCATAATCGGTGTGTACACGTTATATCAGATGGGTTGCTATCGCGGTTTTCGTGACGTCGCGTGACAGACAGGCGAAGTTGGGAGTGGCCCAAAAATGTTTTGACCAATCGTGGAGGCTGATTGCAGAAATTGGATTCAAAACAGTCTGGAATCATTTTACGTTATAGCGCCCCTAGTTTGAGCTTTTTCTTGCTCATAGGGCTGCGGACGGTTATTTTTTTTTTCAACGCTTTGAGGCTATAATTGTCCATGCGAGTTGAAACAATGAAAAAAATGCCTAAACGTTTCCAATTACCAAAACTTGTTGCTGCTGCACAATTCGCTGTCGTCTTCTGTGCTGTTAGCCTTTTATTATATAGCTCACAATTTTAATTCAGCACAAAGTTGAAGCGACGTAGTGTCTGAGCCCACGGTGTTGCTCATTATGTGGTCTGCGGTGTGAACCAACGTACGACGGATGGCAATTCCATCTATGATATGACGCGGGACGTCAATACGATGAAATAAAGAAAAAAGAAATGGCGCATAAAATGGCACACCACCATTGTGATGATGCGCAACAAAAATGCATCTCACGAACGAAGCGAATAATTGTCGCATGTGTCCAAACACATACACACACACACACACACACACACACACACACACACACACACACACACACACACACACACACACACACACACACACACACACACACACACACACACACACACACACACACACACACACACACACACACACACACACGCACATATTTATTGTTATAACCACAAAGAGGCGTATAACTGGAGACACTCCGTTTTTGGTAACAACGAGCGCAGTTAAACGCTCATGATAAAAAATGTCACAGCGGACGAAAGCCATCGTCTTCCTATGATTGGCCGGAGCTGCTTATTCTAAACCCCAGACTAACATCAGTCCTGGCCGAAATGACGTCACTCACGTATTTCAGTCGCTTCGTGCGATGCTCTTTCTATAGTTTCCTCCTCTCACTTACACTTACCGAAGAAACCCTTCATAGGCGTTTGTGAATCCCCCCCGCACAAGAATTTTCGTCCAGCCGGCAACAGACTTACGATGCTCCGCGCCTGCTGCGCAGTAGTCAGGTCAACATGACGGCGCGATAAAGCCGGTCACAGTGGCCCGGTATCGTAAAGTGAACAATGTGTAGCGTGCCCAATGCTAAACGCGGAATGCATCATATCAGCAAGATCAGCATTGACGCCGCTCGAATTATGCTGCCTTGTGTGCTCTCCCGGCGGCGCAGAGTTCGATCGCTTAATTCAGTGCGTTTGGACTAAGCTACGACATTTCTATGTAATTAGCGGTGTAAGTGCATATCGTAGGGATCGTACTGAAGGACTGAACGAACTTCACCTAAAGGCCGGGGTGCTTGCGGCATACGGCTGAGAACTCAATAATTATTTATGTGTAACTTCCATATTTGCCTTCACACACCACTCGTAACCGCAACTTCTCCGACTTCGACTCTGCCTCAGTGGTAGTTGTGGCTTCACGTGTTTTAATTAGCCGCAAGAAAACTGGAAAAATACTTATTGTGAAAATGGCCAGACAAGGAGACACAATTTGTCCAGTTATATTAATTGAATGCTTAGAAGAAATATTCCTGCTATTAGATTGGGGAGGATCGAGGGCGATGATCGATGGCGAATATGTCAACAGCCGTCAGCTTACCGATGACATTGTCCTGTTCAGCAACGCTGGGGACACATTGCAACAATTGATTAAGGACCTTAACCGAGAAAGTGTGAGAGTAGGTTAACTTCTTCTTTCGGGTGTTTTACGTGCCAAAACCAGTTGTGATTATGAGGCACGCCGTAGTGGAGGGCTCCGGATAAATTTTGACTACCTGGGGTTCTTTAACGTGCACTACAATGCAAGCACACGGGCGTCTTTGCATTTCGCCTCCATCGAAATGCGGCCGCCGCGGCCGGGATTCGATCCCGCTACCTCGTGCTCAGCAGCACGAGGTAGCGTGCTCAGCAGCTGACTGAGCCACCACGTCGGGTGAGAGTAGGTTAACAAAGGTAATGTTGAATAACCTGCCAAGCGAACAGGAATCCAAGATCGGCAGTCAGTATGTAAAGGAGTAAGATTATATTGGTCAATGACACGTAAGAACTCTGATCATTAGACGGAAATTTACATTAGATTTACAATGGGTCGGAGTGCATACGGCCGGCATAACCAAATCAAGTACTATCATATGGGCAGAAACTTTGAGGTTAACAATAAAGTGCGAGAATAAGTTAAGGACCACTCAAACAAGCGATGAAACGAAAACTGTTGTGCCTATATAACGCTAAGAGAGAGGAAGAGCGCGCTGTGGATCAGAGAGAAAACGGGGGTTGTGTTAGTTGAAATTAAGAGGAAATATCAGAGCTGGGCAGGCCGCTTAATTTATAGGGCAGATAATCGGTGGTCTATTAGAAGTACAGCGTGGGTGCTAGGGGAAAGGAAGCGCCGTCGGGGACGGCGGAAAATTAAGTGGGTCAATAAAATCAGGAAATTTGCAGGCATAACTTGAAATAAGCTAGCGCAGGTCAGGGCTAACTAGAGATCGCTGGGAGAGGCCTTCGCCCTGCAGTGGACTTAAAAGTACGTTGACGTTTTAGAACATACAAAATCCGTGCGGAATTTTAAAGGACTGTTGCTCTTGAGCCGCATTTCGCTTCGTACTGCGTGGCCGCATTCGCATGTTTACAGAAGGGCGTCGGGCGCCGCTTGGATACCACCGAAGCGGCACATACCATACCACCTTGGCAATAATATATGTGCAGTGAGTGCTCTGAACAAAGTGCGTCAATGTCGCAAGGTCGAGGAGTTGAACCGATTTGATCCGAAACCAGCTAGAATGTGGAACCACTATGTGCTTCGAGTACGGTGCTGTGCAGTATTCTGACGTGCACTTCAGCGTGCGTTCTTATGAGACTGGTAAACTTATGGCAACGTTGGCGTTGAGCATCGTGGTGATGTTGACTGGTTAGCCTTGACTTCATTGAGGGACCACTTGGGCTATGGCAGACAGTGTAGTTAAGGGCTCCAGGCCCCGACATCGCGATCCTATGATTTATTACCGGTCTGCAAAAGAAATTTTTGTCGGAATAAATTTATTTCGCCTTTGTCGGAATGCGGTCACCCGAACCAGCAATAACAAACTCTTGACCTGGAGCGAGGCATCATCGCGTTTTATCAGTCGAGGAGAAGCTAAGAAGAAGCGATGAACGCTGATATGATGTCAAAGTATTGATAGGGAGCGAAGCTAGCAGGTGTGGATGTTACGTAGTGAAGTTTTCTGTCATAATTTGGGAGTATTGATCATCACGGCTCCTTTCTGCATTTCTTTTTTAGGGCTACGTTAATAGCTCTCCATGCCCTGGACAGTGATCCTACGCGAAGGGAGCGCGCGTTTATTCGTCGGTTGGCGTTTGACAGCATCGTCGACCAGCCTCTTAGACGGTACGGGCTGCCGAGGGAGTCGATAATGAGCCTATGCGCGGCATTAGAACCGCACCTGCAACAGTGTGCACCGCGATTACGTGCCATACCGATGAACATACGGGTGGTGGGCCCTTTGCCTTGCGACCATACGAACTATATATTATGGAACTTTTGCTTTTAATTCCTTAATTAGTATCGAAATAAAGACATTTAGTAGCTTTGTAACAGCGTCGTGGTGGTTGTGGTGATGTATACATGCGGGGTGAGCCTGGCAGATCTGGCCGCCAATTGCTCCGACTGAGCGTCTCTTTCTGCGCCAAATATGTCGCCATGTGTCAGCAGTCCTGTCTCTCGCATAAATGTGAGCAGACTGCGTAACGCTTTTACCGCAATTCTTTTGACAGTGGTGCAGTGAACGGGCGAGCGCGGTTGAGCTTGTCGGTGCTGTAGCAGACGCCCGGAAACGGAAGCTGTGGAATAGGGGTGTGCAGTGATTTGTCGCAAGAATATAGCCACGACTACATATGCATGTTGTGCGATCATGCTATCAGTTGACCGCACTTCTTTCATTTCTTGTCGTTTAATCCGAGCTTTCTGTCCTCCTCGCTCTCATACGACGCCGTAAGTTAAATGCGCTGCCACTTCGTTTGCACCCGTATCCTAGCGTAAGAACTTTGTGGCTAAGAAATTGCGTATGAACAGCGCAGTTTAGTGAATTCCGCCGCAGATTCGGATCAATAAAGTGAGATTACCAGTGAAATGCGCATTAAAAAAAACCGCGCGCGGGGCCAGAAAGCCACAGAAACAGCAAACCTTCAGCCGAAAGAGGTTTCGCATGACACCACCACCATAACAAGTCAGACCTAAGACCCCAGCGTCTAATCTGTCAATTCGAGACACAGTACTAAACGCCTGGCTCAAAGAGCGCCTCCATAGCATGCAAAACACCTATCACCTTTCGCAAACAGCTTAGCGCAAACGTCATTGCAGTACACATTCCTGCAGACGTAGCAAGGCAACCATTTCTATAGAAAGACAAACTCGGCCCTGTTCCAGCGCAAGCCTTCGTCGCTCCATGCACTAAGAGACGCGATGAAAGGCGTCATATATGGCGTAAGCACAGAATATACTGACGAAGACATTCAAGCTACAATTCACCTCCTGCAAGGCGGGGCCAAAAATCTTGAATGCCTACCGGCTTGGTAAAACAAAGCAGACGGTTCTCGTGGTGTTTGCGGGAAATCAAATCCACTAGTACGGAGGATAAGGCTAGTTGGTATTGTACTCTCAAACTGGCGCAGCGCAAGAAGGTAATGAAGAAACAGCCGAGGCGGCCAAAGAAGGAACAGAGTGCTGAACAGCTTTCTGTTCAGTGCTTTTCAACGCGTTTCAGTACTCTGTTCCTTCTTTTCCTTGTTTCGCTGTGCCAGTTTGAGTTTGCGGGAAATTAGCTCCCGCACCACGTACGCGTGGAGTCTTCGCGCCACAAGTGCAACCTTTTCGGCCGACGCCTATCTTGTGTTCACGCAGTCAAAGGATTGGTCACAAGGCGAACATTTGCCCACATGAAGCATGATGTGGCATATGCGGAGGAACACACACTGCAGGTGAAATGTGCACCGCTTTGAAACCATGATGTCTACATTGTCAAGGCGAACTGGTTAAGATCGATGCAAGCTGTCCACACTACAATTGCGAACTTTTCATCTGCCGCAAACAAGCTACGCAGCCTTCACTCACACGCGGGCAGGTAATTGTCAAAACTAAGATTGAGACGCGCTTTGAGAAATGTTTGTCATCGAAAATCGCGGAACCTGACAACAAAAATGTCAGATGTTCAGAAATTACCAGAGGAACTTCTTGATGCGCGTACACACTCGAAAGAGCACCAAAAAGCCTCTCCATGGCAGCCTTTACCCAAAAGCACCTTGACACAGCTGAGAAGGAAAGATACCGATGACAAATCTCACGGCACGAGTAATACACCAAGGATAAAGACCACTCTCGAGCAAGAGCACCATATGAAAAACGACAAAAAACGGGGCTGGACAATAATTTGCCCAATGCAACCTTATCGCACTTTGTGAGAGATGTAACTGAAGCTAAGCAACAACGCGAAGCTGGGTTGCTTAGATTGAAAAATATTAAAAAACATGGTGCAAGCTACCGCTGTAATATATACGGTGTTCGGTCGTCAGAAGTCCGAGAACCGAACACCGTAGGTCTTAAATATCGTATCTTGCATCGTGTTTTTAAACTTTTTTTCTTTTTCGTTCAACAGCTTGGCTAACGTTAGCTGGGACACCCTATATATACACACACACCTGAGACATCGCCTGTAATTCGACAACGCATTGGTTTGTTTGCTTGTTCATTGTATTTGTTTCTTAGTAGTGCTGTTATATTGAAATCACAACATCAAGCTTACTTCAGGAAAAAAATGAATTTGTCATAGACAAGGTTTCCTTGACCGCTATTATGCAATTGACTAAACCTTAACCCTTTAATGCACAAACACAGTTTCAAGTCAAGGAAAATTCGAAGAACTACAGTTGCTGTATTTCCGTCATTGCAAAGTAAGTTTGTACAAAATAAAACGAATAAATTTTCTTTCAGGTAATAATTTTCTTTTGTAAGTAACTATTTAGTAATTGGTTTGCTAAACTATCCTCATCTGCAAACTCACTCCGGCGTTGCAAAAACGCTGCTATTGGCTATGCTCATGGCGTTGTTGCTGCAGCGCAAAGCACTGAGGTGCGGAAAGAAAAGGAAAAAGAACGAAGGGTTAGCGAAAGAAGGGCAACCACGAGCGCTGTGGTTGTCCTTCTTTCGTTTGCCCTTCATTCTTTTAACAGCAAAGCTGTTTAATTTAAACTATTAGTCGTCCGCGAAAAACTGCGCCGAGATATGACGTCACCTCGCGTTTCCTAGTAACCGCCGGTGCAGGTGCGCGCTTGCTTCGCCCGGCACCGACATGAAAAACGGCTCCGCCGAGCTCCCGCCAGCTGTTGCACATGCGCCATGACGTCATCCCGGTGCGTCTGCGCTCGCCGCCCGTACACTATGCATTGCCTTCGCCACACTTCTCTTACGACTTCACCACCAGCTACGCACTACTGCGCATGCGCCGCAAGTCGCACGTGACGTCACGGCCAACTGTACATGCGCTCCTTCGTTCTGTATGAAAGCGGTGCGCGGCGGCGGCGCGCCAGGCGTAGACATGGGGAGACCAAGGAAGGTTCGCACTACCAAGGAAGAAGCCGCTTATCAAGAATCGCGGCCCGCTGTCTAAGTGAGACTGCCAGCGTCGACGCCGATTGGACTCAGCACGGTTAGGCGAAGAAGCCGCTGCAAAACGACGACGGCGAGCCGGAGACCCCGAGTACGTCCAGCCAGAGAATGCCAGGGAACGGGAGAGAAAGCGTCTGCTCCGAGAAGATCCCGACGTGAGAGAAGCCGAGAACAAACGATACCGATCAGCTCCGCTGTGTCTTTAGCCTTGCGCCACTAATGCAAGCTGCCCCGTTTTTTTTTTTTTTTTTTTTTTTTTTTTTTTTTTTTGCAGCACCTCAGTGATTCACGCTGCAAAAATAACGCCATGAGCATAGCCCAACTCACCCACATCGCTATTCTTATCCATAAACTATGCGTTAAGTTTGCCATGCTTAAATCAGAATGTTAGGTATTAAACTCAGCGTAACATATACAGTGTGTTGGAGATTACAGAGTTCAAAGGGAGAGAGAGAAAAGGTAAAGGAAAGATAGGGAGGTTAACCAGAGATTATCTCCGGTTGGCTACCCTGTACCGGGGGAGGGTTAAAGGGATTCGACAGGAGAGAGAGCGAAAAATTAAGTATAAAAAAGGGAAAAAAGGAAAAAAGTAAAATCACACACACACGTAACAGAACTGTTTCTGAGGGCACTGTCACGCAGTCTGCGAAGGCGTTCTAGTGTTGCATAGTGTCAACGTCCAATCCTACGTCAGACAGTGTAGAGTCACAATTTGTCACTGAGTCCGGTGTCTCTTAAGTAACGCAGCAGTGCCTTCAAGGCGGCTCGCGCTGTTTTTCGTGTAGGCACAATAACGCAAATCAACATCCTTAGGGTTCAAAGAAAGGTTAATTGAGTAAGTACCGTGAATTAAAGAGTAACCAAGCCGCCGTTTTATACATTAAATCGACGCAGTGAACTTTGGCCTTCCGCGTGTCTCGAAATTACGAGTTTTGCGCGGCTCTGTCGTTTAGACTTATGTAGGAAGAGTTTCTCTTACCCTGGAGGAAATATCTCCCTCTCCACGATTTTCCCCAATAGCGCTTGTGCACTTTCCTTAAAAGCACCAATGCTGCATTTAAAAACTCGCTACTTTATTTTTGCATTTTTTCTTACTTTTTATGTAATACGTACACCAAGGCAACAAGGGAGTGGAGGCACTCCGGTAAGCAAGGTTCTATGCCCATGTTGGAAGTACCCGAGGATTATGCTGTGGGGCCACTCAACTGTGTTCAATGAACCCGTATGCGACGTACTTCTCAATTCTGCTGGCGGTTCCTTTTTTTTCACTTGAAGAACTATAGCGGTGCCGCCGCAGGCCCCTCTTCAAGTATTCTTTGCTGTTATTGCCCTCAAAATTCTCAATTTGCCCACGTACTTCAAACACTAATGGGGAGAGAAACTTCAAACCTAAGCCGCTGTACACTCGGTGACGCCATGATTCTTGAAAGTTAAGAGGCCTTCCAGCCGAAGACTATTTCTAAAGGGTTCCTTTTTTGAGCGCTGCGCTTCGTGAGCTGCTTCAATCTGTGAAGCACTTTGCTCTCATGAAGTTCCAAAGCATTTGACTTTGACCGACGCTTGCCGAAGCTTCTTTCACATCGTTCACTACCCGAGCTCGCTTTCATACGCATTAAAAATTCACTTCTCGTCAAAGAGGTTGCCCACAACGCAGCGTTCCCAATAGCCATGCCGTGTCACTGCAGATGCAACATAGACGATGATGGCGCCGTATTCGGTACCCTCTTATAGACGCGGCCGCTAAGCCTTTGTCTCTGATGCCGGTCACGTTGAGAGTGCTCTGATCTGCTTTCGAAGGAGCCAACCACTTAAGGGCAAATTTCATGTCAGCAAGCCGGGAACACGGTAGAAGCGCTCCGTAGACAGCCAGGCACGTTTTTGCCCTATTCCTCTCATTTTCTCTCTCTCAGAATTTGACACCGGCCTTTTTCGTAAGTTTAATGTTTTACGGACGTCTGCTGGTGGAGGTTAAAGTTGTGGAGACGTGGACAAAAGCTTTGGGCTGCCTGTTGATCGAAAGCTAGCTACAAGACAGACAAGGTGGTTACGAACGCAGTGCTTAAGCGATATTTACCTTGGTTTCGTTGCAGAGCATGTACGACCTAAGAAAATGCAGCAGAAGTGTGAAAGATCAACTGGCGGTGGACACACAAGCGCTCTATGAACGGCCTTTAATCCTTGGGCTTATCTGACGCTGTATTCTGCCCAAAATTAGTACCTTCAATATTGCACCACAAAACGACCACCAACGAGCATGAAGATTTTGCTGGATGTTCACCAGCCTGACAGTCATTACTTCAAGAGCCTAACCAATGCGGAAAGATAGATTTTAAGACTTGACGCAAGGAGTCAAAATAAGCTCTACCTGGACAAATGCGAACACCTGTTTCCACATTTTCGAAGCCATGACTTACGCGCATACCAAGGGCATCGTCAATAAATCTAATATTCGTGCTATAAAATCTATATAAATTTGACTGGCTTGCTCCAATTTACAAAAATGGAAACTACGATGAATTCGCATATTTTGTATATTGGAGGTATTTTTGTTATTCTGAGTACTTTAAGGGGAGATGCTGGCCGAAAAACCGCATTTTTTTCCGAAAACAAATCCATTTTGTGTTTAGGTGTTTTCTGTTCCTCCAAGCCTCCTCTTCTATGTAAACAAAGGTGAGAATCAACTAGAAGTTAGCATAAAATGCAAAAAGCATTTGCCGTGGCTGCTGAAAGTGCGAATATACCCGAATTTCGCACACGCGGCATTTTGCTCCGCGGCGTTGCTTGCTCTTGAATTTTCGTGGGGATCTAAGCCTAACCCTCTTCTCTCAGAGCCCTCATCGGCAGCGCAGCAGTTTTGTTCAAAATACGAAAAGAAAATGGTTTCCCCGCCAAAGCCTTGCGTTGCGACATGTCCTTTAAACTTCCGCTTCTTCATTTTGTTCTTCATTTTGTAGCATTTTTAGAGTTTGTTCGGTACAATTTCTGTATTTTATGTAGTCTGATCATAATGAAATTTGGCATACTTATGCTTTAACATGTTCTCAAATCATAGAAAGCACTTTCACGGTTTTCCATATAGATTTTCAGTAAGAAAATTTCAAAAGATTCTTCGATGAGAATGGTAAAACTGAAACTCGGCGTTGGAATTATTTTTCTAGACTAAAAAAATGTTTTCACTATATTTTGTTGCGGTATTGAATTGCATTCTTTATAGGGAGAAATATGAGCAATTTTAACGTTTTCTTGTGCTCACAGTTATCGCCTCAGCTAGCACAAAAATTCATTGTTTTTACAAATGCATGGTGTGCAAAACATTAACCAAATGAGCTATGAAAAAATTAAAAGCAGATTTGAAAAGAGGGCCACAAACTCTGTAAATGATGAAAATTTCAGTTTTTTGATGTTTCTAATTTTAAATAAAATTTTTCCTAGTAGCATCTCCCCTTAGGTATAGTCGCAAGTTATTATTTTCATTCACAAATCTAGATGTGCTTCTTTCAAGTTCTCAAAAATTACCTGGACAAATATTTCTGCTTTACTTTTATTCCAAAAATCAAATATAAAGCTACACTTTCGTGTATCACGATACATGTTGTGACTATAATATGACTCGAAATGAAGGGATAACGCATAAAGGCACTAAAGATTAAAAGCTTTCGATTCCCATGTTTCTCGTTTTTTCTTGAAGCTTTGCCAACCTAAAATCAATAACTTATCTCAATAACAAGTTGTGATGCTGCTAGTGAGGACGGTATAAATCAGGTCATATAAAGAATTCTACTTTGCCGACAAGCGTCTTAGCGTCTAACATTATGTTAGCCTGCACTCTTCCATGCGGCATATGGTATAATTGTGGCTAAATGTGACGTTACGAGCTTATAACATGTATGTGTATGTATGCCTATCCCATCTAAAGCATTTGATCGCAAGATTGGCGACAAGTTTCAATTACCTTTTTTTTTTCTCTATGCAGAATAAACTGCGAACTTTGAGTTCATGAATAAAAGACCTACTTAGCTACCGTTTCTACAAACTGTGGATATTGTCGATTGCTCAAGACCGGACAACCCCAGTAAGATTTTGCGGCATTGAGAAATAGTAGTAGTCCTGCTCGGAAGGCGAAGCATTCATTGCCATAGTAAATTATTAGACAGCTATCCTAAGTAAGGTTAGTAGCTTTATCGGCCGTATAGATTGCAGTAAACATTCGCTTACTAACTAAATTAACAAGCATGGTCTCGCGCGCACACAGGCAAACATGAACGCCACCACCGCGGACCATAGCTGTTAGAACGCTGGCGTGATTAAGAGCGGCTGCAGCGGCGGCGAGCGAACGCTTCGTGCGACCTCTAGCGTGAACGTGTCTGCGAAACTTGACATTACACAACCTCCCATGCTACTATATCTCACAAGTCGTTTGCAGTGCGGCCGAACGTACGGCAAGGATATTGGCTGTGTGCGGCCGCACACAGCCAATAGCCTTGCTCAACGGTTTATAGTTCCGGGCGTAACTGTCTGATTAATGGCAAGATTAGAGAGTTTTGTTTTTGCTGGGCAAATATACGTTACCACGATACGTGACATGTTAGAACCTCTGTGCACGCACGTCGGATATCGCGAATGCAGCATCCACTGAGCAGACGAAGCCGCGCGGATGAACAGATCTCGAAGGGCATTCGGCCTTCGTATTGGCTAAACATTCCTGTAGCTTCCACGGTGCTGTGGACGACTTGTGAGATGGAGCATAGGCGTGCGAGAACAAGGCGCATACAAAGCCCCAAGTCCTATTGGCTCGCGTAGCCTCTATACCCACCGCGCTCAGCCGCGCCACAGGCAGCAACGGCTGCACTAGAATTGGAAATGCGTGCTCACCAGCCTTGAACCCTCCAACCCCCCTCCCTGTCTTAGCGCATGGAGTGAGTAGGCAGCAATATCAGATCTTTCTGCAGTAACAGATTTATTGAATGTACCGAAAATTACCACCTATGTTCAGAATTGCAAGCCATTGTCGCAGAAGAGCAAATTATTACTGAACATTTGCAAAACAGACGTGTTATGTTTAAGGGAAGCCAGCAAAATTAGGGAGATATAAATTTAATATCTATCTAAAATTAATAATCGCGCTTGGTGAAAGCAATGTATTTAGAGGGCGTCATTTTTAGTATTTTCTGCCGCGTAATTTTTATCTTGCCCGTTCATGAGGACTCTTGATCAGGATTCTCAGGGGTGTGGTATATCTACTTTATCTTCGACGCTGTATAATTCAAGAATTGTTATGAATATTAGAAGAAGAGATTGAGGCATGGTACCAGTATACGGTATATGCCAAATTCTTACTCTAAACAAGAAGTAACTCCAAAGAACTTCGTGCAGTCAAAGTATATATATATATATATATATATATATATATATAGAGAGAGAGAGAGAGAGAGAGTGAGAGTGAGAGAGATAGGGAGAGAGTTACATAGATAGATAGACAGATAGATAGATAGATAGATAGATAGATAGATTTATCGGTCTGCTGACAGGCCGGAAGCCTCTGCGACAGTACACAGTACCCAATGTCATGGACAGACAGAACATTTATAGCACACAATAAGATAAATGTTTCACGCTGGTTTAGCAAGCAGTGAAAAGAGTCCAATTACCACTGTTAGTAATTTAATCATTGTATTGGGTTCGCCATTATATATTGGTGAGCTTATGAAACAGATCAAAGCGCGTCACAGGGCAGGCAGCTCGTACGTGCGTCAAAAGTCTATGAAAACTGTTAAATAATTTATCATATGGCACACTAATCAACAAATATGACAACAACGCGTCAAAGCGAATTGTACTGCGTAGCGCTTCATGCAAAAGATCCGCACTATGCGGGAGCCTGCTGTTTGACAAAGGCTCCATAACTATGAGAAAAATTCTGGCAGTGGCTGAAATGGTGATGTCAGCTTTCGAAGAGATGCCTAAAGAAAGTATGGGACAACCCAAGTGCTATCCGATTAAACCGGTTTCCAATCAAAAATGTATTATTTTCTCGATCTAGGTAAACGCAAGAAAAAGACACGTAATAATAAAGTACGTTGGGAGCCCTTTGCGAGTGCATGCACGTATAGTTAACGCGCTTCCAAAGCCTCTCATCATGGGAACGAGTTCACGCGAGGATGATTATCAAAGCACGAACCTTGAAAGCAAGTTAGTAATTTCGTCCGCTGCAGAATTATGCACGTCAGCCACCACTGCGCCGAGTTCATTGGCCTAGCTTGCGCAAATGTAGCGTAAGACGGGGCAAAAAAAAAGGAACGGACGGGGCGAAACGCACCATTATTAAGCTGATCTCTTCCTGCCTCAAAACTACGCAACCTGAGTCGCGTGAAATTTTGACGACAATTGTCACCACTTCTGCACTTTGCTTGTCAAGGAAACTGTCATGATTCGGTGATGGACACTGGAGAAAAAATTACGCGCACCCACTGTTGGAATCCATCTAAGCGAAGCTTTCTTTCCGGTTTGCGTTGATTGACGACAATTGGTGGCGATTTTGATGGCGAACGTTTAAGATATTCAGGGTTTAGTGCAATACGAGAGCGGTGGGTTAAAGTCAAACGTTACTTGGCGTGCACACGCACTGTTGTTTCTTTGCGTAGTACAAAGAACTCACAGCGGGACGTGTTTGTATTAGGCGTCATTGTGAGCCATTGTTCACAGCTTCCGAGGTGGTTAGCGTTGTCATTGCCTCACGCGGCATGTCGCATTCTGGCAGAAGTGTTTTAACTTTCAAATGAATTCTGGAGCTTTACGTGACAAACGTACAATCGCACTATGAGGAACGCCGTGGTGGGGGGCTCCCGATTAATTTTGACCACCTGGAGTTCTTTACCCTGCGCCTAAATCTATCTGTAGAACCATTTTTTTCATTTCGCCCCAGTAGAAATGCGGCCGCCACTTTTTCGCATGGAACATCGACTTCGAGCAACGCCATTGTCCCTAAGCTGCCGCGACGGGCACAGAAGTGTTGATTTGCGGGGTGGCCGCTAGCGGAGTCCCGTCTTGATACTGCGGTGCCTTAATGCGCCTTTCTGACTGCACTCCCTGCGTTAGTTGTCCACTAAACAAATTTTCATGGTGTCTATTTTTCATAAATATCATGAAGGTACTGTTACCTCATGATACCATACATCGAATTTACATTTATCAAGTTTGTCCGCGACTTTTGCCATGTCCAGTGGTAACGTTTCTTGTATTCAAAGAACCCCAAACGAGGCATGCTTTCTGACGTCACCTTTCCTCTCTCCCGCAATCCTCCCATATGTATGCGAGCTGTCACGAGCAAAGAATGGGCAAGGCTGTTATTCTCCCGTTTTGTGACTGCGTCCGTTCTGCACATCCTCTGCCTCCTCTCCCTACCTCACCTCTACCGTTATGTGTGTACATCCATTCTCGACTGTTCCGTGCGTGTGTGTACAAAGAAAGGTAAGTGCTGCACCTTGTGCGGCGCTTTTGTGAGAGACTCGCGCGTAACGAGAGCACTCATGAAGGATTTGTGGCGACGCGTTGGAGAGGTCTAGCCGAGCCCAAACGAATTTCTGACGCCGCCTTACTGTGCCGTGCTCCTGACATGCAAATACACACTCTCAACCATCTCCCGACACCCTGAAGTGGTGTGCCAGACACCACCAGCAGCAGCCGTGAAAATGTCGAAGAGGCAAAAAGAAAGCCTCGTTTTAAGAAATTCGCAATTCGGGCGCGCACACAGTAGTCCCAGCACTTTCTTGCGAACAAGTGCCCGTTTGGAAGCAATGAATTGTATTATTTTTGCAGGTGTCTCATTTTGTCTCCTCTACATGTCTCATTTTGCCCGTTTGGAAGCAATGAACTGTATTATTTTTGCAGGTGTCTCATTTTGCCTACTCTACCTGTCTCATTTTGCATGTGAGGTTGGAACAAAATGAAACATTTCATGTTTTTTGAAAGTATTTTTACTTCTAACTGGAACTAATCGCAGTGCCATAACTTTTAGGACGAAATGGGAAAGCATACAAGAAACATTGATATCATATCTTTGCATGATTGTCATTAAAATATCATGAATATGAAATTATGTGTCGCATTTTACCATGCCCTACCTTATGCAGCAACAAAGTTCGCGTCATTTGCTTTTGTGTTTGCGCATATAGAGACTCACCTATAACTATATACTGCAAATTATGGTTAAGGTATGACACCTGTAAGGGCTCGTACGCATGGGCGTATGGAGATGTTAATGTCAGTGCGATATTCACATGTCTTGCTGCGGCAGGAGAAAATTTAGATGCGCAAGAAAAAGGGCATATGTATGTATCAATTATTCACACTTCTTTAGTGGTGCACATTAATTCGGGTACGGGTGTGCTGTTTAAAAGAAGCAAACTCAAACTACATCATCAATCTGGCCCATTCGAACTTCGTGTAGCCATTTGTCGGCAGCACTTTCAAGAAAAAGCCAGATATAGTATAGTTTTTATTTAGGGGAAGACAGAGAAGTCGCTGTAGAGCTTGTGCGCGAACCTGCGCACAACCTGCGTTCGAAAATAGAAAATAAAAAGAATAGGACACATATTGGAATCTCAGCTCCAAAACTCGTGATCCAACAATTACCTCATGAACTGACTTTTTGGTTCTTTAATTCCAATGACGCATGCTTCTGGCCGACCTTTGTGAGGTCTACTGACTTGGAGAAGAAATGCGGGAGCCACAATTTATGACAGTTATTTTCATTCTCAATTCTTTCGGCATTTATCCACGACCCTCTCGATGCCTTGCACCTGCAATGCACCTTGCACCTACAATTCGACGAGATTGACGAACAGAAATTAATAGAATGATTATAGAAGAATTGTCACAAAATATGAGACCATGCTGCCGACATGCATAGAAGCACCACTTATTGTTTTTGTACTGGTGGACCACGGCAGCTTCTCCTTGAAGGCTTTAAACTCGCTGCTGGCGATGACATTTCCAGTGGCGGTGTGTATCAGGCAGGTTTAAAACAGGGAAATAGCGAATAGATGAATATAGAATAGTGCTTCGTGACTGCGCATACGCTGAACGCCAAGCGCTTTGTTGCAGATTTGGATCCGCAGTGGATCCTAACCTAAAATTTCCAATGTTCAGTGGGTACCCGGCCTTATCAAGAACGGAACTCAAGTTACGCGAGAAGGCAACTTTAAAAGTACGAGAAAAGTGCAAGATTAAGGAATGTTCGAGGAAAGTTTCAGACGCTCCACTTAGTAAGCGTCATGGAACGAAGCTCGAAAAGTAATAGTTATTGTCTCATGACTTGAAGCACATATAAATAATCGCAACCCCGGTGCCACACTGAAAGTAAGTGTTCCAGCTATTAAAAAACAGCTACATAACCAAGCGGAGCAATGTTGGCTGATCGTGTCGATTTATCGTTTTAGAGCGCAGCCCTTAAGCGCCCGTTGCTTCGTTGAGTGTCGGCGTGCCTCGGCGTCGTAACCGAGCGAACGAGCGCAGCGAAACTCTAAAGAGCGAACACGGAGCACAGCGGAGGATGTAATATGGTGAGAGTGAAGAGAGCGTGAGGAGGAAAGCTGAGGAGGAGAGTACAGCGGAAGCATGAGTGCGAACGCGGAGAAAGCCACCTTGAAGCACCACCAGATGGCGTTTACGCCCGGTTGTCGAAACAAGGGAAAAAAATTGAATGAACTACATGTATAAAAAATAATCGTAGATAAAAAACATGTACAGCATACCTGATTAAATCAAGCTGGCTAGGTGACTATTTCTCACCGCCCCGTTTGAAAGGGGATGCCATTAAATCATTATCATCAGTGGTCGTCATCACCGCGGAAGCGGCGGCTCCGGCCATGCGGGGGACATAAAAACAACCAGAAACCTCGCCTTCGCGCATAGCGTTCGCCACAAGCGTTTCCCGCTAAAGATTAGGGTTGCAAAAGCTGCAGTTAACGGGAAGTGGCAACTCTGTCGCCGGTTTATATATAGCGCCACGTGGCACCGTGGCTCTGCCAGTCGGTGCCTTGATCGGTGCGATGCTTCAGTATATCACGAAATGAAAACACGTGTACAGATCGCTCAAATTTCGCATTAGGGTGTATCGTAATTGTGAGTGTTTTGCGATTTTTTTTATCGGGCCACATTTCACAGCCGTCGCTATACTGTGGCCGCATGGAGGACGTGAAAACCTAAGGAGAGGCCCTAACCACCACGCGGTGAAAGCTATGGAGGAAGTCACGTGGTATTTTTCGCTGTCGTGGCCACGTTGTCGGGGCACAATGGTGGCCATGCAATGGTGCTGTGTGCTCATGCGTGTGCTGCCCCGCAGGTCTCGTACCGTGGCAAAGACGTCGTGTGTGCAGGATTGCGTTCGCCTCCGTGTTTTGTTCTATGTTATCAGAGCATGCTCTCCCGGCTGTTCTTGTGGCCAGGTGGGACTGGAAGAAATAAAAATTATGCGGATCCCACGTACTGTGGCAATCGATGTAAGCGAAGCTTTCCGTGCTGTTTGCTTTCATTGACGATAATTAGTGGTTATGATGACGGTAAATGTTTAATTTCTTCAGCGTTTAGTCAAATACGAGCGTGGTTGAGTTGAGGTTAGACGTTACATTGCGTGCTCCACTGCTGTTTGTCTGTGTAGTACTAAGAACACACTGTGAGACGTGCTTGCTTGAGGCGTTGTTGTGCGCCTTAATTCATACTCTCTAAGAAGGATGAACATTGTCATTGCCTAACATGAAGCATTACATCGTGGCAGAAGTGTTAAACTTTAACTGAATTGTGGGGCTGCACGTGCTCAAAGCACAATCGGATTATGAGGCACGCTGTAGTGGCGGATTCCGAATTAATTTTGACACCCTGGTGTTCCTTAACGTGCACCTAAATCTAAGTGCACTAGCGTGTTGTATTTCGCTCCCGCCGAATCTCCGCTACCGCGGTCGGGATTGAACCCACGACTTCGAGCAATGCCATAGCCACAAAGCTACCGGTGGGCACAGAAGTGTTGATTTGGCATGCGACTGCTTCCGTAATGTCGCCTAGATTCTACGGTGATTTATTGCGGCGTTGCGTCTGCATGACCTGCCTCAGTTGTACGCTCGACAGGTTTCCTTTGTGTGACTGAGACAGAAATAAACTTTTATTCTCTAAAACGCTATTCCGAGTCAGGACCCGGTACACCCTAGGTGGGAGGATTCCTTATTCCAGGAATCCTTGGGCTGCCTCCTTGGCCCGGGCGACGAGACTGGGTTGGTCGTCCAGGTCGTCAGAGGAAAGTTTGACCTCCCACGTTTCAGTGGTTGTATAGATGTGCGTTGAGTTCGGGTGCTCTACTTGGGCTTCTATGCAGCATCCTTGTTTGGAGTCGTATTGTGGAGCTTGTGAGGTGGGGTCTGTGGATGTGTCACGCAGTGGGCAATCCTGGACCATGTGTTGCAGGGTGTCTGGGACGTCGCAGGGGGGGGGGGGGGGGGGGGCATGTGTTTGGGTACTAGAGTCGCTGCATTAGTATTCGCTGCACATTGGTATTTGTCTTTAGGCGTCGGAGGGTGACTCATTCCTCTTTTCTCAGGTTCATGTGTGGTGAAGGGTACCTTCTACTGAGTCGTGAATACGCTTTATTTTGGAGACCAAGCTGTTAATGCCCGAAAGTGGGCGGCCAGCCTATTCCAGGTAGCCCTGGCCCTGTGCTGATAGCCTAATCCTGTTTACCAGCCGTTGCTGGTCCACAGGACTAAGGTGTATCTGCTGGGCTACCAACTGGTCTTCTGTTGGTGTTTGGATGGGCGTTGTTCATGGGTTCTTTTTGCATTCCCAGATGATGCGGTAAAGGATGTTTGGTGTAAGGCAGAACTGGCTCTTTCTTTTATATGTTGAGGGGTACATCGCGTGTAGTGTGATAGCTTCTTCACTGTTAAGCTTGCAGTGTGGTGGTGTTTATTTTTAAGAAATAGCAGAACCGTATCGTACCTTCAGTTTGCCCGCAACCACTGTCGTGTCTGCAGAAGTAGCGTTTCCTTGCCTTTTCACTTCTACGTGTCTCTTTTCCGCCTCCCCCCCCCCCCCCCGCTTCTATATGGTAACTGAGAGCAAACCATGGCGAGGAAATTATAATATATTGTCACGACCTCGCAGGAGACGTGGAAGCAGGCGTACAGCACGTATACAAGTACTTTATATGAGCAGCAAAACGCAACGTCGTTGTCGTCTCTGTTTTTCTACCCGCGCGCTACTTCAGCGTCGTTTCCATGGCCGGGCACATACCCGCGGCGACGATATAGCATGTGGCATTTGCCCCTCCTTTGAAAGAAGCATCGTCCCGATGCGCCAAGCGCCCAAGAAAGTGCAGTGACGGTGCAAAAGTGAGGTCATGATGCAAAATATGGCTTCATACGAAGCACGTGCACAACCTCGGGCAGATGCTGCCGGCGTTTGGAGCAGGAAGGACTGTCGGGCACAACTTCATAATTCACGTCACTGATGCGGCGTAGAACTGTGTACGGCCCGAAGTATCTTCGCAGGAGCTTCTCAGATAGCCCCCGCCGACGAATAGGAGTCCAAACCCACACCTGGTCGCCGACGTTGTACGTGACGGGTCTGTGTCGAAGATTGTAGTGTCCGGCATCGTAGTTCTGTTGCGCTTGGATGCGAAAGCGTGCAAGCTGCCTTGCTTCCTCGGCGCGTTGCGTAAACTCCTCGGCACCAGTCTCGTGATCGCCACACTCGTGTGGCAGCATCGCGTCCAACAGTGTTGTTACTTCCCGGCCATAGACGAGGCTGAAAGGTGTCACGCGTGTTGTCTCCTGGCGAGCCGTGTTGTACGCAAATGTAACGTATGGTAAAATCTCGTCCCAGTTCTTGTGGTCGACGTCGATGTACATACTCATCATGTCTGCCAGAGTCTTATTCAAACGTTCTGTCAGCCCATTGGTTTGGGGGTGATAAGCGGTTGTCTTGCGGTGAGTTGTACCACTTAATCGCAACACGGTATCCAGAAGCGCGGCCGTGAAAGCAGAACCTCTGTCGGTAATGACCACTGCGGGAGCGCCATGCCTTAGGACGACGGCTTCGATGAAAAATCGTGCTGCTTCGGCTGCTGTTCCCCGCTGGAGAGCACCTGTTTCGGCGTATCGGGTAAGATAATCAGTGACGACGATTATCCATCTATTGCCGGCAGAAGACACTGGAAATGGACCTAAAAGGTCCATGCCAACTTGTGCGAACGGCACTTGTGGTATCTGAACAGAATGCAGCAGTCCAGCAGGCTTGACGGGTGGGGTTTTGCGGCGCTGGCAATCCACGCATGTCTGGACATAACGTTTCACGACCGGCGCAAGTCTTGGCCAGTAATACTTTAGCCTAATTCTGGATAATGTGCGGGAGTAGCCCAAGTGACCAGCGGTCGGCTCGTTGTGACAGGCGTGTAGGACTTCGTTCCGTAGAGATGCGGGAACGACAAGTAGGTAGCTGCTGCCACTGGGTGAAAAGTTCTTTTTGTAGAGAACGTCGTGACGCAAGCAAAATGAAGGCAGCGCTCTGGCGAATAACCTCGGCACGCAGCTTGTTTTTCCCTCTAAGTAATCAATAAGAGGAACCAGTTCTGCGTCCTCGCGTTGCAGGCGTGACACGGCGACAGCGTCTACCATGCCTAGAAAAGCTGCGTCGTCATCGTCGTGCAATGCAGTCTCAACAGGCGACCGAGACAGGCAGTCGGCGTCGGCGTGCCGCTTCCCCGATTTGTAGACAACAGTGAAGTCGAACTCCTGGAGCCGAAGGCTCCATCGTGCTAGCCGACCAGCTGGATCTTTTAAATTAGTCAGCCAGCAAAGTGCATGGTGATCACTGACGACGGTGAAACAGCGACCGTATAGATATGGGCGAAATTTGAGGATGGCCCAGACTACCGCGAGGCACTCTTTTTCTGTAGTGGAGTAGTTAGTCTCCGTTCTGGATAGGGTCCTGCTGGCGTACGCAAGCACTCTCTCGGTGCCGTCCTGCAGCTGAAGAAGCACTGCGCCAAGGCCGACATTGCTAGCATCGGTATGAAGAATCGTCGGGGCGTCTTCGTCAAAGTGTGCGAGCACAGGAGGCGTCTGCAGCCGCTGCCGTAGCTCGTCAAATGCCCGTTGCTGCTCTTCGCCCCACACGAAGGGGACATCTTCGCAGGTGAGATGTGTTAATGGACACGCAATGCGCGAAAAGTCCGCAATAAACCGTCGGTAGTAGGCGCAAAGGCCCAGAAAACGTCGCACGGCCTTTTTATCAGATGGCGTCGGGAAATTAGCGACGGCAGCAATTTTATCAGGGTAAGGTCGAACACCTTCATGACTAACCACGTGACCGAGGAATTGAAGTTCCTCAAAACCAAAATGGCACTTTTCCGGTTTCAAAGTTAGGCCTGCTGAGCGTATTGCCTCAAAGACCGTCTTCAGTCTCCGTAAGTGTTCGTCGAACGTGGCGGAGAAAACAATCACGTCGTCGAGGTACACTAGGCAGGTTTGTCATTTGAGGCCTGAGAGTACCGTGTCCATGAGTCGTTGAAACGTTGCTGGCGCAGAACACAAACCGAAGGGAAGCACCTGAAATTCATAAAGTCCATCGGGTGTCACAAAAGCGGTCTTTTCACGGTCTCTCTCATGAACTTCGATTTGCCAGTAGCCACTTTTCAAGTCCATCGACGAAAAGTAACGTGCATTTCGTAGCCGGTCCAGTGAATCATCGATACGCGGTAGCGGATAAACGTCTTTCTTTGTGATCTGGTTGAGTTTTCGATAGTCGACGCAGAAGCGCAGACTACCGTCCTTCTTTTTCACCAACACGACAGGCGATGCCCACGGACTCTTAGATGGCCGAATAACTCCGTCCTCAAGCATCGTCTTCACTTGTTTTTGGATTGCCTCCCGCTCTTTTGGTGCTACACGATAAGGATTCTGCCGGATGGGTCTTGCGTCGTCTTCGGTGATAATACGGTGCTTGGTGAGCGGCGTCTGGCTAACTCTTGACGTTGATGCGAAGCAGCTTTTGAACTCATTGATGAGCTCAAGAAGGCTGGTGCGTTCGATGGGCGATAAAGTTCGACTGACATCAACCACAGGTGCAGGCATAGGCGCGGTGGACGCCGCGTGCTGCACTGAGAGGCAGTCTTGTATTGGGGCAATTTCGTCGAAGTAAGCAACAGCAGTGCCTTTAACAATCTGTCGACGTTCCCTGCTAAAATTCGTCAGCAGGAGTTCAGCATGTCCGTCGAGTACATTAATGACGGCCCTGGCGACGGAAACGCCCTGACTCAGTACTAGTGCGTTGATGTGTTCAGCGACGCCAGGCCCAGTGTGCAAGTTATCGCAGATGACAGGCACGAGGGAACAACTTCGCGGCGGAAGCGTGACGTCGTCGTCGGCGATACGTAAACGCGGTCGCTGGTCATCCGCGGGGTCGACGTCTTCGGAGCTCGTAGCAAATGTCACCATGCGGTCGCGGACATTAATAACTGCACCGTACTCCCTCAAGAAATCCATTCCCAAAATAAGTTCTTTACAGCACTCAAAGAGAATGACGAGGGTGGCAACGAAGGCTGAACCGGCGATTATGATTCTGGCTGTGCATTTTCCAATCGGCGTCATCAACTGGCCCCGGCAGTTCTGATGTTGGGCCCGGTCCAGGGCGTCTTCACTTTTCTTAGTCTGTCGGCTAGCTTTAGACTCATTATCGAAAAATGCGAACCAGTGTCAACGAGAGCAGCCACTTGGTGCCCGTCAATGCTAACGACAAGATCGGCGCTGACGGCGTCTGTTACATGTGGTGTGGTTGGAATCGTCGGAGTCGTAGAGTCGTCGATCGTCGGTGATGGGGGTTCTTGGGAAGCTGGACGGTTTGCAACCTCACCCCCGGAGGTCGCTGCCTCTAGTTTCCCCGGCGCGGGCTAGGAGACCTGCCCCTAGAGGCGTCAGGAAAATCGCGACGGGTTGGTTGGGTGTAACGAGCCGGTGATGGGGAACGCGATCGAGGCGTCGTTGAACCTTCCGGTCGAAAGTTGGAAGGATTGTCGTCGCAAGTACGTTGAGCGTCAAACCGAGGGTAACTATAGTTGGTGGGAAATCTGGGAAACCCAGCTGCACGGTAGTGGCAAGCTCGATAAACATGTCCTGCTTCACCGCAATGAAAGCATAGCGGCCGGCGGTCAGCGGTGCGCCACAAATCGGTTTTTCGTAGCGGATAGCCGGCAGGGAATTCTCCGTAAGACCGCGGCGCAGCGATCGGCTGTCGGCGATACGGCATTGCTGGCGGCGGCTGTGACTGTCGAAGATAGGGCGTCGGGGATGGCGGCGGTGGCTGCGTCGGAGTGGTCGACGGTGTCAGCAGCATCGAAGTGGCGGGAGGTGGACGACAAAGAGCTTCCGCGTATGTGCATCGTCGCGGCGCCGCTTGCCAGTCGGGCGAAGAAAAGGCCTGTCGAACTTCCTCCCGGATGACATCAGCGACAGAAGCCACCGCTGGTGCCATGGGAGCAATTCCGAGCTGCCGGATCTCCTCTCGCACAATCTCTCGGATAACTTCACGCAGAGATGTGCCGCCGCTCTCAGGTAGCAGTGAAGCATTTGTTGGCGAGCTCGCGCGATCGTATTGGCGGTACCGCTGTTGTAGTGCCCGTTCGATAGCGGTAGCCTCCTTGGTAAATTCGGCCACTGTCGTCGGTGGATTCCTCACGAGTCCGGCAAACAGCTGCTCCTTCACTCCCCGCAAGAGATAGCGCAACTTCTTTTCTTCGGCCATCTCAGGATCTGCTCTGTGGAAAAGGCGGGCCATATCTTCTGCAAACATGGCAACGCTCTCATTTGGCTTCTGAACACGAGATTCGAGAAGGCGCTGCGCATTGTCTTTTCTGTCGCTGCTGGTGAATGTGTCTAGCAGCTGGGTGCGGAAGGCATCCCATGTGGTCAGGCTCCTCTCCCGGTTCACAAACCATGTCCGCGCACTGTCTCGAAGAGCAAAATAGACATAAGACAGCTTTTGCCGGGAGCTCCATTCATTATGACTGGCGACACGCTCGAACTGGTCCAGCCAATCTTGGACATCTTCAATGGCGTCACCATGGAAACTTTCTGGGACCGTAGGATGCTGTAGCGTCACCTGCGATGGAGTTGCAGTGGCCATGGCGGTAGTACTTAGACGCGGTCCGGCAGGATCCTGCAAGGGGTTGAACTCGGGCGTCAGGCCTAGCAGGCGGCGGCTGTACCGGTGAACCGGAGTTTCGACGAGCGAAGGCGATTCCGCGTTCGATGGATGGCTCCGCGAAGGGGTGCTAAGCATGAGGCAATTCTACCCCGCATCTCCACCAGTGTCACGACCTCGCAGGAGACGTGGAAGCAGGCGTACAGCACGTATACAAGTACTTTATATGAGCAGCAAAACGCAACGTCGTTGTCGTCTCTGTTTTTCTACCCGCGCGCTACTTCAGCGTCGTTTCCATGGCCGGGCACATACCCGCGGCGACGATATAGCATGTGGCAATATATATATGTGAATATATATTGCACTAGTCAGTCGACCTTGAGCGAAAACGCGTTCGCGACGCTAAAGGTACAAAAAGGCTACTGTGATATGACGATTTATGAGACGTCTCACGCAATCGAGGCAGTCCACGAACGCTGATGGTGCGCACAGCGACAGACGCAAGAGCACTTCTTCCTCTTCTTCACTACAATGGCCCCCGGAAGAGAAGATGAGCCATCCTGGCGACCTACGGCGTAGGTAGGATCAGGGGGTCATAGTATGGCTTAAGTCGGCTGACATGAACCGTGTCACGTCCGCGATGTCTAAGGTCGTGTGATGGCGTCACAGGCTCGACAACGTAGTTGACAGCCGAGGTACGGTCGATGACGCGGTAGGGACCATCATAGCGTGCAAGAAGTTTGGTTGAAAGGCCAGGGCTGTGAGGTGGTATCCACAACCAAAGAAGGGAACCAGGCGGAAAATGTGGTGTAGGCACGTTACTGTCATGCCGCAGCTTTTGGCGACCTTGGGCGGCGGTCGTAAGGGTACGGGCGAGCTGCCTACAGTCCTCTGCGTATTTGGCGGCTTCAGACACTGGCGTGCATTCAGAAGCGTCGGGTCGGTATGGGAGCAGGGTGTCCATTGTACACGAGGGCTCGCGGCCATATAACAGAAAGAATGGCGAAAAGCCAGTGGTAGCTTGTGTGGCGGTATTATAGGCATACGTGACGAACGGCAAAACAGTGTCCCAGTTACTGTGGTCCGAGGCAACGTACATAGTCAACATGTCACCGAGTGTGCGGTTGAACGTCTCTGTCAAGCCGTTCGTTTGCGGGTGGTAGGCGGTAGACTTGCGGTGAACGATGCTGCATGCAGCGAGAAGGGCTTGTATTACTTCGGACAGGAACACACGCCCCCGGTCGCTGAGCAGTTCGCGTGGTGCTCCATGTCGAAGAACGAAGTTCCGCAAGATGAAGAAGGCAACGTCACGCGCAGAAGCCGCCGGAAGTGCGGCAGTCTCGGCGTAGCGCGTCAAGTGGTCGACGCCTACAATTATCCATCGGTTACCCGAGGAACTGTAGGGAAGTGGCCCGTATAGGTCTATGCCGACGCGATCAAATGGCCGGGCCGGGCAGGGGAGCGGCTGTAACTCGCCAGGAGGGCGCTGTTGAATTTTACGCCTTTGGCACGCCGTGCAAGCGCGTACGTACTGGCGCACGAAGTGATACATGCCGTGCCAGTAGAAACGCTGCCTCAGCCGAGTGTACGTTTTCAGAACGCCGGCGTGACCATTATGAGGAGCGTCATGGAAATAAGCGCATATGTCAGTACGCATGTGTCGTTGTATCAGAAGCAGCCATTTTCGACCATCAGGCAAATAATTTCTGCGGTAAAGGACGTTGTCGCGGACAGCAAAGTGAGCGGCTTGGCGACGAAGTGTTCGAGAAGAGGGTGTGACGGAGGGATCGTGGAGGAAATTCAGCATAGTTGAAAGCAGGGGATCCTTACGCTGCTCGGCCGGCATATCAGCGACGTTGATCGTCGACATGGATGCGAAGGGCGTTGACACTGAAGCCACATCGGAAGGTAGCGGTGATCGGGAAAGCGCATCGGCGTCGGAGTGCTTTCGGCCCGATCGGTAGACAACGCGGATGTTATATTCTTGTAAGCGAAGTGCCCAGCGGCCGAGGCGACCTGACGGATCTTTCAACGAGGACAGCCAGCAAAGGGCGTGGTGGTCGGTAACAATGTCAAAAGGGCGACCATATAGGTACGGACGAAATTTGACGAGAGCCCAAATAATGGCCAAGCACTCTTTCTCTGTGAAAGAGTAGTTGGCTTCTGCCTTCTTTAAAGTGCGACTCGCATATGCGACGACGTACTCGTCGTAGCCGTCTTTCCGTTGCGCTAGGACTGCACCAAGTCCGATGCCACTGGCGTCCGTGTGTAGCTCTGTGGGCGCTGTCGGATCGTAGTGTCGAAGAATCGGCGGCGAAGTAAGTAGACGACGTAGTTGCTTGAAGGCGTCGTCACACGAAGTTGACCACGCGGAGATGCCGCTGCTAGCCGCAAGCAAATTGGTCAGTGGTGCGATAATAGTGGCAAAATTGCGCACAAAACGCCGAAAGTAAGAGCAGAGCCCTATAAAGCTGCGGAGTGCCTTAAGAGTGGTGGGCATCGGAAACTCTGCGACCGCGCGAAGCTTGGCTGGGTCAGGAAGTACACCATCCTTCGAAACAACGTGTCCCAATATTGTTAACTTGCGGGCAGCGAAACGGCACTTTTTGATGTTGAATTGGAGGCCGGCAGAGGTGATACACGTCAGGATCTCACGCAAGCGAACGAGGTGCGTCGGGAAATCGGGCGAAAACACGACAATATCATCAAGATAGCATAGACATGTTTTCCACTTGTAGTTACGAAGGATAGTGTCCATCATACGCTCGAAAGTAGCGGGCGCGTTGCAGAGCCCGAATGGCATTACGGTAAATTCATACAAGCCGTCGGGCGTGACGAAAGCGGTCTTCTCACAGTCGTCTTCAGCCATCGGCACTTGCCAATAGCCGGAGCGAAGATCCAAAGATGAGAAGTACTCCGCGCCTTGTAGGGAGTCGAGGGCGTCATCTATCCGAGGCAGCGGATACACATCTTTACGAGTTATCTTATTGAGCCGACGGTAATCCACACAGAAGCGTATTGAGCCGTCCTTCTTGCGTACTAATACTACAGGAGACGCCCAAGGACTCTGGGAAGGCCGAATGACGCCACGATGCAGCATATCGTCGACTTGCTCGGTAATGATTTGTCGCTCGGCTGCCGACACGCGGTATGGCCGCTGGCGTAATGGTGGATGGGAACCAGTGTGGATGCTGTGAGTGACGGTCGCCGTACGTCCCAGGGATGGTTGGTCGCAATCAAACGACGAGCGAAAATTCTGAAGAAGCGCGAGGACTTGCTGGCGGTACGCAGGTGGGAGATCGGCGTCCAAGGCAGATTCGAGAACGTCTGACGACGACGACAATGATGATGATGATGATGCGCACAGCAATGGAGAAGTGAGGGCGTCGAGCTCATAACAGGCCATGTCGTCGGAAGTATCGAGAATGTGAAGCGGGTCAAGGGGCTGAACACGACCAAGGGATTCTCCACGCAGTAAGGTCACAGGGGATTGAAGCGGGTTACACACAAGCATAGTGGATAATCCAGATACAGTGTTGAGGACGGCAAATGGTAGAGGGAGAGCCTTGCGACGTAGAAAAATAGGCGATGGTGTAAAAAGCACCGTAGCGTCTGGCGCGGCGGAACAAGATACGGGCACAAGAACCGACATTTCGGGTGGTATGTTCGTATCGGAGACAACTGTGAGCTTGGCGGCTTTACTTTCAGAAGGGTCAGGCAGCGAGGCTTCGGAAAGCGGGAAAAGCGCCACTTTGGCCCGAGCACAGTCGATGATGGCACGATGGTGAGACAAGAAGTCCCAGTCAAGAATGATGTCATGTGAACATGAAGGAAGCACGAAAAATTCAACAACATAAACTACGTCGGCAATGAGCACTCTTGCGGTACATTGAGCGAGCGGTGCTATATGCTGCGCACTCGCGGTACGCAGTAGCAAACCAGACAACGGCGTGGTGACCTTGCGGAGCTTACGACAAAGCTTTTCGTCCATAACAGAAACCGCAGCCCCAGTATCAATAAGCGCAATCGAGGCAGTCCACGAACGCTGATGGTGCGCACAGCGACAGACGCAAGAGCACTTCTTCCTCTTCTTCACTACACTACCAACACTCGACCATTGGTGGCAGTCGAACCCACGATCTTTGGTGGGAGTCAAACCTTCGCCCTTTAGAGGGAGTCGAACCCACCACTCTTAGTGGTAATTAGGACGAGGTTATTTGAGGGAAAGGTGACTAAGATAGAGTTCATTAGGGCACTCGAACCCACGACCATAAATGGGAGTCGAGCCCTTGGCCTTTGGAGGGGAGGTTTCGACTCCCACCACCGTTAGTGGTAATTCAGGCGGAGTTAATTAAGGCACAGGTAAGTCATATAGAGTTATTTAGGGCACTGGACTCCACGACCATTGGCAGGAGTCTAACCCTCGACCTTTGGAATTCAGAGGGATGACTAAGCGAAGTAGAATAAACTAATTAAGGGGGATGTGTGTCTCATCGTTCAGTTCTCAATGGCTCATGCCCCGACGACACGAAAGTTAAATAAACTATCATCACCAATAGCTCCTACCCACGTCAAAATAGTGATGACGGGAAATCGGCGCAATTTGCTTTAAAAGTGGTGTGTGATGCGGACGGCTACAGGGTAGCGTCCCATGCCTGATGCTACGCCAGGGCCTAGGGGGTCCTGGGACAGCATACCAGAAAACTACATCAGAACAATGAATGCAAATTTAGCTAGCTTTCAAGAATAAAGGAAGTGTCGGTGTTGATCTTGCGACTTGAGCCCATCAGTGATAGCGTGTTAAGTGCTTTCAACTTAGAACTAAAACAATCTAAAGCAGCTCGTGGAATTTAGCGAAAGGAATATCTGGAGTTAAGTGTGTTCTCAGTCCTTCAGAGTTCCTCGATATGAATCCGGCTGATGTACTTCCATTTTTCCTGTCCCTACTAAAAATCCTATTTGATTTCAAACGGGTTTCATCAAATAGGATTATGGAACGGGACCCCGTTTGAACCTGTTCAGTCCAGACCAGTTTGTCCCCGTTTGAACCCGTTTAGCCCAGACCTGTTTGTCCCTGTTTAGTCCACTCCCGTTTGACCCTGTTCAGTCCTGTCCTATTTAACCCAGTCCTGTTTACCCCTGTTCGAACCTATTTATTTCCCTATTTGGGCCAGGTTTCTTTAGAGTTGTCCGATGTCACTTAACGAAAATCACTCTTTAAATCTATTTGGTGGACTTATGGATTTGAGATCAGCCTTTAACGATTTTTCTGTGGCCTATGAGTGCACTTGACATGTATGACCTATAAGAGTATGCAACCTGAAATAGATCGGTAGCTCATTTTCATTGTACTACAAGTATGCAAATGTAATTCTTGCAGGTGTACTGCATGCTTTATCATTTGTACTCATCTTACTGCAGTGTTGCGTTGCTGTAATGGTTTGTGCATAAAAGAAATGTACAGCAAAGCGTAATTTTAAGTTGGAAAAACGTCGGGTGAAGAGGACTTGTAAAAGAAAGACAAGTATACTTTACATGTGTTTTTATGTAAACCCATTCAAACATTAATACTGAAGCGCTCCGATTCTAAGACGGGGCATGTCGCACATCTGACAAGCATAGTTTATTCGAAATTCTGTAATGGTACTCTGACAGAAAACCAGTGGAATGTGTTGCTTTGGTGAGAGCTTGCAGGGCACCTGAAAAAGTAAAGAAAAGCCAACAATTTCTTTTCACTTATGCAACAGGTTCACACAAAGGCAAAAGCAGTTTTGCGTATGTTCACACAGATAAGAATGGGTAAGCATTCAGAATATGAGATACTAACAAATCTCATTCAAAGGTAACTGATTTCGGGCAATTTGGCTATGATTCTAAGGGAACATACATTACTGTGGTAGCATAAACTGTCACAATTAGCGGGCCACAGAAACAAGTGTTATAATCAAAAAGACATCACTTATTCAATTATATTATTGAAGCAACAGAAGTAGTACAAGCATAAAATGCACATTTAAAAAGCAGCATGGCACGTCACGCTAATAAATTATTCAGAAGCTACCTTTCTGCCAGCAAAATAAATACCGTTGTGGAATAGTGGCTTTAGCAGCCACCGTCTTTGGCTGGTTTATCCCATACTGATAATTAAGAGACTTAGATGGGCTAGTTGGTTGCTGGCTTGATGGAAGATGTTATAATGGTGTTTGTAGTAAATTCTGCTTCTTTCTACGCCACGATCTCATTGGTATTCCGGACAGTGTTCCTCTGACCCCTGACAAAGTGCATTGAGCATGAGAAGGTACCGCCTCCTGCTTTTTAACTATATTGCACGAGAACACTATAATATGGTCGTGCGTCGTCCTGAAGGGAACATCACCTTAGACTACTCTAGCACAGGAGGGTGCTTGGTGCACCTGAGTACTTCTGCCGGCCTCGCTGATTATTGTCCCTTAAAGGCACTAAAAATACGCGTGATGGACGCTCGCGCGATATAGCTAGAAATGGGGAGGATGCACACCTGACCTCCAAAACATGCATGTTCATGTGTACGCATAGAGTTGTCAGCTTGCTTATTTCCTGTGCTGTGTTTCTGTGTGGACCTGCGTGCTAGGCCATGCCACGGGCTGCGCCGAATGTTTGGTATGTTATTGGTACTTTCTTCATTAACAAGTTCAAGGCCACGATTTTGTAGCAATGAATTTTCTGATGCCGTTTCTAATAGTACTTCGTCAGTCGTCATAGTGACACTGTGCCCATGTTATCTGTACGGATTTGATGGAACATGTTATAATGGTGCATGTGAGGATGGGACATAGAAAGAATGCACTGAGGACAATTGCCGAACTTCAACGGAGGTTTACTGCAGCAGTTCCTGCACAGAAACAGTGGACAAAACACCGCCATGGCGCACATTGTCAGCGCGATCTTAACAGAAAGTCATCATGTCATACAGCACTACGAAACGCTCTGATCTGCACAATATTAAAGACACATTTGTACTACACGTTATACCCCATCATTAATTTACGCTCTTCAAGCCCGCGAATTTGAAAACTTTTTCTTGCAAATGTGTCTTGTCTTTTTGATAAATTAAGTGACGCGATGTAATGCAACCTTCTCCAGTCTTTTTTTATGTGAAATGCTCCAAACAATTCTCTCTCTCTTTGATCCTTAAAACTTCCAAGTATACAAGTGTCATCGTACACTGGAGTGCAAGGACACCTTTGCAATGGTCAGCCAAGCGACCCCCCGCTACAAAAGCCTGCACGGATGCTGGATGCTCCCTCACATGGTCATTAACGCATCTACCAGTTTGGCTGACATAACTGCCACAGGAGAGCAGGATGTGGTAAACCGCCTCCGTCTGGCAGCGAACGAAGCCCTTAACATGCTGTTTTGCACTCTTTTGTGAAGTGCGTGCACTGTTCACAGCACAGCACATTCGTGCCAGTTTTTCCGAGCGGAGGAGACTATGGGACTATAGGAACTCAAAACTTGTTAAGAGAGACATCGCACTGAACAGTATCAGATCCGCGCTCGAATGGTGATGCGAGCATCAGAAAGCTCGGAGTGCAAACAACCAAGAGGCTTAAGCAGGCGGGTTTTCCTGGTGAAGCAATCGCTTCTGTTGTTGAAAGCCTATTTGGTGAAGTAAGGTCTGGTGTGGGGAGCAGGGGAGCCGATAAAGAATGGTCAAGGAAGCCGTTGGTGGTGCCTTATTCGCACAACCTCTCCCACCACTTGAAGAAAGTGGCCGGAAAGTGCGGCCTTCCCATAGTGTTCTCCGGTCAGGAAAACTAGGGCGAACTTGCCGTGCAGTGAACAGTGCACGCACTTCACATAAGTGTGCGAAACAGCATGCTAAGGGCTTCGTACGCTGCCAGATGGAGGTGGTTTACCACAACCCGCTCTCTTGTGGCAGGTGTTATGTCAGCCACACTGGTAGATGCTTTAATGACCAATTGAGGGATCATTGAGCATCCGTGCAGGCTTTCGTAGCAGGGGGTCACTTATCTGACCATTGCAAAAGGTGTCCTTGCACACCAGTGTACGACGACCCTTTTATACTTGGAAGTTTTAAGGATCAAAAAGCGAGAGAATTGCTTGAGGCATTTCACATGAAAAAAGGAAGGAGAAGGTTGCATTAGCACCGCATCACTTAATTTGTCAAAAAGAGAAGAGATATATTTGCAAAAGAAGGTTTCCAAGTTGGCGGGCGTGAAGAGCGTAACTTGATTGTATAACGTGTAGTACAAATGTGTCTTTGATCTTGCGCAGATCAGGATGTTCCGTAGCGTTGTATGATATGACCATCCGTTATGATCGCACCGACACAATGTGCGCCATGGCGGTGTTTTGGCCAATGTTTCTGCGCAGAAACTGCTGCCTGTGAATTTTTTCTGCTGTAAACCTCAGCTGAAGTTCGGCGATTGTCCTCTGTGCATTTTTCTGTGATCCGTCCTCAAACAGCGCTGTTATACGATGTTCCATCACACCCGTACTGATAACGTGGGCACAGTGTCACTATGACAACTGACGAAGCACAATTAGAAATGGCATCAGACAACACATTGCTACAAGATCATGGCCCTGAACTTGTTAATGAAGAAAATACCAATAACATACCAAACATTCGGCGCAGCACGTGGTATAGCCTAGCACGCAGATCCACACAGAAACACAGAGCACAGGAAATAAGCAAGCTGACATCTCCATGCGTACACATGAGCATGCAAGTTGTGGTGCTCAGGTGTACAGCCTCTCGCATTTTTATCCATATCATGCGAGCGTCCATCACGTATCATTTTAGCACCTTTAAGGTGCAATAATCAGCGAGACACATAGAAGTACTCTCAGGGGCACCAAGCACTATCCTGTGCAAAAGTCGTCTAATGCGATGTCCCGTTCAGGATGATATTATAGTGTTCTCATGTAATATAGTTAAAAAGTGGTAGGCCTTATCATGCTCATTGCATTTTGTCAGGGGTCAGAGAAACAATGTGACCGGATTGCCCATAAAATCTCCACCGGCCGTGAACAGTGGATGACAAGAGTGGCGTAGAATGAAGCAGAATTTGCTACAAACTTGCGATCTTGCAGCTTTTGGAGATATCGCAGCTGCGCACAACGTATGGAAACATTTGGGTGATAACATTTTCCCTACAGTGTTGCAGTCAAGATTTCGATATATCCGGAGCACAGCACAGAAGCATTGCTAGATAGGAGGTCAAATATACATAAAGTCGATACCGAGCCACGAAAAAAATTTCGACTTAACTGATATGTTGAGATATCAGAGTTTGAGTTAACAAGGGTTCAAGGGATAATCCGGAGTCCCCTACTACAGCGTGCCTCATAATCATATCGTAGTTTGAGCATGTGAAACTCAAGAATTTAATTTTTTTAGAGCAAACAGTATATGCATAAGACCAAATGCTAATATAGAATATGCTGACAGCAGCTACATAAAAAAAATGTCATACTTTCCAGAAATTGTCAGATGGTCTGAGCAAAGATCTACTAACGCCAAAATTATGGCCATTGGTTTTAAATGGCCTATTCTGCAATACCTTCCTTAAATTTAACTCAAATTATACGTGCAGTGTACATACATGGTGCTAACTGCAGCTGAAAAAGATTGGCACTATTCCTTGAAGTAAGAAGTGCATAGTACTTTTTCACGCAATCGCAGCAGTTTGCCTAGCGATTGTTAGCCTATGCAAATGGATTTAAAACTTCTTGACATCTCTGTCCCCTGGACGGGTTCAATAGTCGCATTGCGCCTCCTTTCATCAGTTTTTGGCCACAAAGTCATGCAGATAAAGACATTACCGTGAGTTTGAACCTGTTAATGCATTCTGTTTCATAATAATGAAATTGTGGTCACTGAAAAAAATAAAAGCTCAAGTTGCGGAGCAGAAACAGATTCCAGGGTTACACCATGGCAGCTACGCACGTGGACCTTTTCTTTTACTTCAGAAGGAGCTGACTGAAGGCATGTTCCACGATGCAGGTTACTCTCTCCAGGATATCGTGAAGTATCCTGCAATGTTGAAGTTCAGTCCTTTGCACAAAATGGCAGTTTTAGGTTTAGTGGGCTTGCAGGAAGACAAGCTGAAGTTAACTTCTTGGTTTAAACAGCCTTTTTTTGTTTTAATATGCCAAGCTTTCTAGCGACAGTTTGCACAGGTGGTCCCTTAGCGTCGCTGTGAAGTGGACATAGAGCTATATGACCCAGATGACATGAATAGCCTGCTCTAGTTGGCATCGTGCAAATGTGTCAGTTTTCAAGCCCTTGATTTTCTGTCAGCATTCTTGAACTCTTGCTATTAGTAATTTCTTCCCGGCTGGCCGAATTATCCGGAGGCTCCACACTGACGCTACTGATGACTTAAAGTGCCGACTTTTCGGGACAAGGTTCTTAGCTTTGTAAGTCTGGTTCAAGGAAAGATGGCACTTATAGATTTCTAATCTGGACACGAGTAAGACGAACCAATGTGCCTTGGCTAAAATGTGTTATCCATAACTTCTGTAGGAAATTTTGTCAAAGCTTCAACAAAAATTCATCTAGTCAGGTAACATGATGATGAAGATGTGGTCAGTGACCAAGTTACTGTCAGCATGCTACCACTGAGAGCAATTTTCTCAACCCTTGACTAACTGCTATACACTATGGACAAGATGTAACCAAAATTCGCTGGCTTGTTTCAATAATGTCTAGAATAGGCACCTGTAAGTGCCACCTTTGCTACAACCAAATTTGCAAAGCGAAGGACCTTATCCTAAAGTCTGCACTTGAAGACATCGATAGCGTCAGTGTGGGGCCTCAAGATAATTCGGCAAGCCGAGAAATTACTGACAGCACAATTACAAGTACACCAACAGAAAACCAAAGGCTTGGTGGACGATGCAATCTTCACAGCGCTAACTACAGCAGGCCATTGTTCAGAAGTTCTTGAATGCACAACTCTATGCCAACTTCACGCCAATGATACTGAGGCACCCATGCAGACAGTTGCAAAAAAAAAAGCTTCATGCCCCAAGAGAAATGCGCCCACTCAAACCATGGAAGTTATGTGTAACTTGTCTTCCTACAACTACAATGAACCTAAAGCTGCTGTTTTGCACAAGGCAACAAACACCCAACACTGGTGCCTCACTCTACCAGTCACCCGCTCCGTGGAAGGTACCGTCAGTCAGCTTCCTTGCGAAGAGGCCCGCACCTGCACTGTCAGTGAGCTGTACGAATTACAGAAGCACAGCCTACAAGCTTATGCGCCTTATTGTGAGCAAGGAACCCGTTTGGGCTCCAAAACCCATCGAACCATTTAACCCAACCCAACGAGCCAAGCTAGTTTCGTGCGGAGAAAAGTTGTAGCACGTAGGCTTTTCCTAGAATTCTTTCTCGGCCCAGAACAAGCTTGGTTTGTTGTGTAGGCACATAAATAATGAAAAGGCACGCATCGCTACCTGTGAAAAAAAGCATGCAAAAATGCATGTAAAGAAAGTACACAGGTGCAGTGCCTATCACATATCATTATTGTGCAGTAGATGCTACATCAGCTAAACAAGCCAAATGTATAAATGACAGGCTGCGTGACCACGCAAACTTATGTGTGGGTCAGTTGGCATTGGTTGTTGCACTGCTCTAAGCAACATTATAGCGTCGATAAGGCTAATCGCATTAGCCGATAAGGCTAACCAATGTGTCCCAAGAAGCATAACTCCTGATTTCTACCGGGAAGCATTCACTACATTTTGACAAACATGCTTCTATAGCTTCAACCCTATTTTCATCAGCATAGTACAAGCTTCAAGCATCTGCACAAACTTAATGCAAAAGGGTGCCATTAGGAATACCAGAATAGTTTCCTATCCAATTCAGCCTTTAAAATAAACGCTGGCAAGTTCTTTACTATGCCTAGAAGAAATGAAGCTGTTCTGGAATTGAATAAGCCTTTTCCATACATGCGAAAATCACCACCATTAGGACTTGCTTATGGGCATTTTGTCGACAAAAAACACCAAGCACAAGAGTTGAAGCTTGGGCAAGTCGGTAACTGTTCATTTTGGTGGTGCTCACAATGAACACATGTGAGGGAAATAAGCGACAGACTCAGAGTGAAAGCGTGCTGTGCTCTATCGCTCTCTGTCTAACCGTGACTTCCTTGGTATGCGTGCGCTCTGGATGCTCGATCTCCCTGTTCCTTATCTATGTAGTATGTGTGCACAGTGAATACCATTGAAAGGAACATAGAGACGAGATAATGCTACAATGAATACAATGAGCAAGAAACGTGCCTTCCGATGCAGCACATCCTTATGCGACACAATTTTCTGGCAACATCCTAAGCCTGCTATTGCACTGAAAATGGCTTATTCGAGCTGCTGTACAAGACAAGTTTGCTTTTACAGAAGACTGATGACATTTGTTCAATTATTTCGACAAACTTGTGGTTATGCAGTAATGTGAAAAGGTGGCATCATTAAAAGCCACCTTAGTTTTTGTGTAAAAAAATTAAATTACATTATGGGGTTTTACATGCCAGAACCACAGTCTGATCATGAAGCACGCCGTAGTGAGGGACTCCGGAATAATTTGGACCACCTGGGGTTCTTTAACGTGCACCTAAATCCATGTATACAGGTGTTTTCGCATTTCACCCCCATGTAAAGGCAGCCGCCATGGCCACGATTTCATCCTGAGACCTCGTGCTTAGAAGCTCAATGCCATAGCCACTAAGCAACTATGGCAGGCATCTAAAAAAAAGAAAGCATACAGTCAACTCCACAGATCAGGCTATGTATAAATAAGCAACAGTCAACAAGCTGAACCTGTGCATGACTGCTTTGCATAATGGTTGAGGTAAAAACAATTGCCTAAACATTCCAGATGCACTCAACACGATTTGGAGAAGACAGCATATGAGAGTTAAAAATGTTGAAAGGAAAATGTTTAGAGTAGTGCCATACTGCTGCAATGGTTTTTGTCAATGCGCCAGTGAGCACAGTATGACTGAGGTAGCTGCTGAAAATAATAGTTCCTCTTTATGGCTTTTTAGGGACTGATTTGCATGGTTTGTTGCATGCCTCAGGAATTTACTTATTTATTTATAAACATACCCCATAGGCTCCAGTTGGAGGTATCGCGTGAAGGAGTAGGAAAAAATTTCTGAACTACAAAGGAGAACATTCAACAACAGAACGCAAATAAAAGAAGAAAAAAACATACGCTCTCACAATGTGGCTGCAAATCAGGCAGCTAGCTTATAAAAACAAAGCAATTAGAAACAGTTTCATACTGGTAGTGCTTTAGGAGACACATTGTTAAATTCTGAGCTTCGAACACTTTAAGCCACCTTTTGTGACCTTTTTTTCTGAGGTCCCGTTATCTCTAGTATTATGGGAATCAATAACCCCGCTCCCCCCTGCCAATTTTTTAAAAATTGTAATACACAATTAGGACAACTTATGGAAATGTAATGAAGAACACAGAATTTGCACATGCACATATGTTAGAAGAGAGAGAAATGGAAGTCTACAAGAATGCGTAATAACAAAGGTAACCAAAGCCCTAGCTGCTGCTTTTGTCGGGCAAATCATAGCAAGACATGAAAGGATATGCGTGCCTCACAAGATGGTCCCTAAAAAAATTGTCACAATGCAGTCAGTAGGGAGCACATCATGCATTTCTACAATAGCCTCCAATTACATTTACCTCAGAGGAGGCTACTTAAATGAATTGATTAAACTGAAGGTAGGCCAGATTCAAAATATGCGATTCAAGTAGACCGAAACTGCAAGTTCTGAATATGGCATATTCATAGCAACAATGCTGTACATTATGTCATACATGCCAACCTGTGTACTTTATATATTGTAAAAATTCTGCAGACAAAAATTTTTTATTGACGAGATAGCACACAAATTTTTAAAAGATTCCTTTCAGCACCCACACTGTTTCATTGATACACACATAATTAACCATTATTTCACTTGAGATACAGCACACAAAGCAGCAGCGAACTTGAAACACCAGAACTGACAACACTGTTTTACATCACAGAGCGCACTTTCAGTGTTCTTGCTGCTGCCGATTTAGCCTGTTTAAGGAATTTATCTGAACAAACTGGCCTAAAGCAAGTGCCCCCTCTGGTATACTCGTTAGAGATCTTCACGAAAAATTCAGGAGAGTTACACAACCTACAGATTGTGTAAGTGGCAGGGACAGTTTTGTACACACCTTGTTGCAGCATGCAGATCAGATGCTTTGCCGTGCTGTTCCGGCTGCAGAAATAACTTAGGTTCCTATGCGGTGTAGAGATGCCTCTGGTTCACGAAATCTTCACATCTCTAAACAATAAGAAACGTTCAATTTACTGTAATCCCTGCTGAAACTGCAAGCTTGCAAGTTAACAAGATCATGTTACATTCTGAAAAGTCTCATACAACCTACTACACGAAGCTGCATCTGGTTGTGCAAACATCTGATTGTTACATCACGGGTGGTTATTTAACATGAAATGAAACTGCAGCATACATAAATCTACTATCAAAAGCTTCACACAAACACACACCTGTAGCAAGTGAAATGTGAATTGTACTACGAAGAAAATTCCTTAGCACACGAAAAGTGTTCCAAAATCGAATTTCTTTATGCGGTGGAACAAAGCATTGTCTCGAAGGACGATGCACTGGAAATTACAAGAACAAACGCCCTCTTTTTCAGCAGAAAAAAATCGATGAAAAAGAAACACTGCTGTTGTAATCTCGGTTTCTGTGAAATAATCAAACATTTACAAACACACAAAAACACACAGGACACCCAACACAAGAAATACAGCCTGTCTGGCGACACTATATGTAGGAGAATTCGAATACAAGCTAAAATCTGGCCATGCGTCAGACACAACAATCTAGTACCATCTCGCACAGCCGTTAGCGGACGTACAGCCTCCCGCATTTTTAACTATATCGCACCAGCATACTATGAAATGGGCGTGCGTCGTCCTGAGAAGAGCAGCTTAGCAGATGATGCTTGCGCTGGAGAGTTCTTTATGCGCGTCTGTTTACTTTTGTCTGTCTCGCTAAGTATCGCCGTCGAAGGCGCTAAAATGGCCTATGATCGACGCTCGCGCAATATAGTTACAAATGCGGAAGGCTGTACTTCTAGATATACCTATACAGAAATTATGTACACAAGCAGTAAATTTCCCTGGTTGAATTTTTTCTTTACCATTCAGGTCAAACAATCACCGGCGCTAGCATACGTTATAGCAGAAAGCAAATACATGATAACGCTCCTGGCAACGTCCAATAAGTTTCGGGAGATTTTTCGTGAAACTGTTCGCTAAATGTGCACTGCGACATGAACAACCAACATTCGAAAAGCACATTTATCATTGTGGTCGCTTTAATAATCATCTCGTGATCCGTATAACAATTCACACTTCACGAACCACTGACTACAAAACTGCGCGCAAGAGCCGGACTTACCTTTCTAGGCGTAGTCGGCAAACGCTCCGTCATGTCAGGTCACGGCGTCGACTGCACGACGATCCTTCCGACGTAAACACTGTTGAATTGCGGATGAACTACAGCACGTAATACCTCAACAAATTCTTCCGTGCCCTGCGATCCGATGCGATATTATCAGAGGCTTTTTCGTGAGCCGGGAACAAAGAAAGCGCGAGCGGGCCACAAGTACGATAATCGACATCGGCGAACCACACTAAAGATACTGCCAGCTACGTTACGAGGTCCCAGGGGCTAAGTGATCATCAAAGCACACAAGGGGCACGACATTTTCTCTCGGCACAGCGTGCACACGAGTAAACATCCACATCAACCTGCCTCAATGCAGCGCGCACGCACAGCAACAGGGAGCAACAGCAGAAGACGGGAAAATAATATCTGTAATTTTACCGGTCATGCCCCTGGGGCAGTGGCAGCGCCCCCTGGGGGCACCGAAAGCGTCCATGCTTTTGTGCTTTCGCCCACTTTTAGCCCTTTGGTGACCACATGCGGCGTGGGGCTGTGTGGCCTAGTGGTTACGACGTTTGCCTTTAGATCTGAGGTGTGCGGGTTCGAATCCTGCTTCGGCTTATTTTTTTTCTTGGTATTACCATTTTCTTTTTTTCCCTCTCTGGCGGTACCATCGGTTCTGCCCCGGTGCCAGGCGCCGACGCGAAGCGGCTGTCGTTGGGGTGTCGCGGATCGCTCGCGCGTGTCTACCAATTTCAAATCGAATTTTACCGTAAATCTGTTCAAGCTATAAATTGCATGGTATGACTTCATCCAGTATGACAGCTACAAAGGTCCAGTTCTAACCAGTTTTTGTGCCGAGTAGACCCCTGTGTAGACCTTTTTGGTGCCAGTGGGGCCAGTATGAGCCAGTTTAACTACCAAACGGGTCCCCTGTTTAGACCCATTTCTGTGTCGGAGATTCCTGTTTAAACCTGTCTGCGGGCAAATTAGGCCCCTGTATGGTTCCAGTGCCCGGTATGAACCAGTTTGTTCGCTAAACGGGCCCCTGTTTAGACCTATTTCTGTGTGGGGGGTCCCGTTTAAACCTATTTGCAAGCCAAACAGGACCCCGTTCAGACCCATTTGTGTGTAAACGGGTCCTGTTTACACCTGTTTGTTGCCAAACAGGTCCCTGTTAAAACCCGTTTAAACCTGTATAACCCTGCTTGAATTTAAATAAGATTTTTTGTAGGGGTTCCTCGTGGTTTCAAGCATCAGGTACTCTATTCAGCAAAGTAAGTTTTTTTAGAGCTATATAAAATAAAAGAAACAGCTCATTCTGTTACAGTGCGTGACATGCAGGACTTAGTGTCATGTGGTAAAGGCGGGTAGAATTTTTAAAAAATTCAGAGCCTTCCCTCTGTAGAGGAAATGGGGGTAAGTGAAGCTTGTGGCAAAGCGGAACGCTGTGGCAGGCGTTCCGCTTTGTTAGCCTTTAACTCAGGGTAGGCGGCTCTTCGCTGACCTTTGGCCTCAACATCGCGCTTGCGCAACTTGAAGTCCGAAACACGGGGTTTCACCTGGGCTAGGGAAGCCCGCACGCTAGAATTGGCACGTTGACGATGAGCCCTTTCCCGAGCGAGTTCGTGGTGCCGTTGCACAAACGCAGCCTGCTCCTCGGTGGAACGCGCCACGCAAGCCTTCCCTTCCGGATGCCGAAATTCATCTGAAGCGAGGAAAGCCCGGTGGAGCGCGCCTACCCCCTTTCCTTCCCTTTCCCTCCCCACGACACCCCAAACGACCCTGATTGGTCGCGCGCGGCACGTGATCTGGCGCCGGCGCAGCTCCCCCGCACCTGCCCTTTCTTTCTTTCTGTCTTTCTTTCCTTTTTTTCTTTACTTCCTTCTGTCTTGCTTTATTTCTTGTTCCTGGCTCATACACCCAAGCTGGCAAAAGGAGCGAAAGACCGGCCTCACAGTCTAACTTGCGGATATCATTATGAACTGCTTTCAACGCCAGAACACAATACTCGGATGAAATTTCTCAGGCAACGGTATCGCGATGGTACACACAGCGACTGGATCCCTTGGTCGGATCACTACGGTGCGCGCACGTTCGCGCAGACCAGCGTGGTTGCAAGCCGAAGGTTGCTCCCCCTTCCCCTTACCCCAGTGAGGAGTAGCAGGCTAGAGACACGCTCTCCAGGCCGACCTCTCCTCCCTTCTCTTCATTAAAATCTACTCTCTCTCTCTCTCGCAAGCCGAAGGCGTGAAACGTAAACAAGCGAGGCGAATCTTCACCGACAATATGGCGGAGTAGCGCCAACTTCCGGCGTCACTGAGCTTCGCAAAGAGTGACGTACGTCAGGGCCTCTCCTTAGCTTGTTCTTCATCCATGAGTGCTGTCGCTTTATAATGGCCATTCTGTCTGCGTCACGTGTGTCTTGTTCGCTTCTTAACCTCATGTGCGTTTTGCTTCATGCTATCTTTCTTTTTTTAAGAGGCTTGTGCGCCTCAAATGAGTTTGGTTCGGTAATTGCAATTTTAGAGCCTCGTGTGTGTTGCGTGTGCTTCGTTTTTTTCTTGTTTGCGTCCTTTTTTCAAATTTTTGAGTGTGTTGTAATCGCGTGCGCTTTGTTTCTAGTTCGTTACACACTTTTTAAGTGCCTCCTGCTCATATCTGCGTTTTGCTTCTCGTTTGTAGTTTTTTTTTACTGCCGCGTGTGCTTTGTTTCCTGACATTTTCGTTTTACCCTTTGAGCGGCCTTGTGTGCGCCACCGATTTTTCTTTCTTTTTTTTCTCTCTTGTTCTGTGCCCTGCGTACGGCACGTCTCCTCGATGGCCAAAAAAAAAGAAAGTAAGCTTGTCCGCAGAAGAGAGAATTCTGCTCATCGACCAGGTCTCGAAATACCAGGACGTCCTAGAAAAGAAGAAACCTGACGCGGGGTCTATTACAAGAACGAAAAACAAGTGGGAGGAATTGGCAACCGAGTTCAACAGCCAAGAAAACATGCGGCCGAGGACGTAGAAGCAACGGAAACAACGCTCGGGAAATTTAAAGGAAATGTGGAGGAAGTGAAAGGCTGGCCACACGCGGCAAATCTTTTTGGAACGTGAGCATGTCGGCAACGAGCCGCTGCGTCAATGGCGGTACATGCAGGCCACGTTTCGACGTTATTGAAATCCATTGGGATCAGCCGGTTCCTCAAAACACTTCTTGAGCGCCACTCATACCTGTATGCGTTGTCCTCGTCGATTTCATCTGCACGGGCACAAAGCTCTGCGACCAACATGTCGTCGTAGTCGGCCATTTTGCTTGCGATAAGTACAGGCGATGGTACTGGTAAGGCAGCTACGAGGATATCTTTTCGGCCACTCAACTTACCGAAATTTAAGTGCAACAAAAGTCTGGCTTAAGTTGAATGTTGGTTTTTAAGGCGCCTGAAGCGTCGCTCAGGGTTTTAGTCGTAAGTGTAAATACAAGTGTGGTCTGTTAATACGGCTTCTTTTGTTGTGCCATCGCAAAAGCTGGCGCAGACAAAACCTGCTCTTCGTGTTAGGTTGTTCTTTCCTTTTTATAACTTGTTGAAACGTCCGTGCTATGTTTATCCGAGATAACTCTTCCCTTCGGTGCACAATCGCCAGACTATGCCAAAACTGCTATCCGACTGTTTTCTTAAGTCTCTGGCGTTTTCTATTTATTATAACAAATGGACTGCTCCGCATGTGTTAGTGAACTGCTCAGGACTCACTTGACGACGTGTCATACTTTTATTCATGCAACCGTGTAATTTTGGGGTGAGGCCTGCAATATTGACACGTATACATGTTTATCTTTCACCGGTGGCCGCTTCCGCCGGCTGGAGGATGTTGAACGTTGTCGCTCGGCGCAGGACGCGCCTGCATGGGAAGCTTCTCGAACGTTATCGATGCTTCTTTCCGTTGCCTATTTTCACCGACGCTTATGTTATCTGATTATATGACCGACACGAATTGTCTAAAACTTTCTGGAAGATACTGCGGGTACCAGGAATTAATCTGGAACCTTCGATGACTCATGGATAAAAGCCTGCGCGTTTCACCGCTGATCAGATTTTCGACGATCGCCGACTGTGTTCGCCGCTTTCGTTGTGCTTCGAGTGTAGCTAACTTTTATGGGCATAGGTTCGCCCAATAAAGAATCAGTTTCGTCATTCACAGTTTTACGACTGTTTACTTCAACGTCACTACTACGTGACAATATAATTGCTGCGCCAACATATAAAATCACAAAAAATAAATACGCCAAGCAGACAGTCAATCAGTGTAATTCTATAGATACGTATGATAAGGAATTCAATGCAGAGTCCTCCACTACGTGATTTTCATACCATACCGAGAAGCATCGGGATTTAACGTGCCATAAGTTATTAATGTACTGCTCGCCGCCCTTATTGTTCGGCCTCAGACTATAGCCGGCTGGGCTTCTGTGTCTGCATCGCTAGCATAAGTGTAATGAAATAATATAAACGTGCCGCCTCGGAACCTTTTCAGTATTGCACGCAACAAACTAGAGAGTAATTTAGCGAAGCAATTGCGAATAAGAAGCACAAGAAACTATGAATAAAAAAAATCAGAGCTTCGCCTGTAGTTCGAAACAATAACTGCGGTACCTAGCGAAATGCCACGTTCAGTACAGCTCGCGTAGTTGTCCGCGTTTTGAGCTCGCACTAAATGTTTGCAGTGGCGCGTCATCAATCACTTTGCGCTTGTAGTCGTATTTTGTTTAAGTCACCGCCCGTCCAGCTTTTGTTGTGTCCATGTACGCGGCTGTAAGTTTATACGGGATTGGTTGCAGGCGGCATATTTTTTACTTTAGTGTCTGTTTTCTACGTGGCGCTTAATTGCGCCGCCATTTACCGAGCGTAGGCACGTGGAACTGGGATGCGAGTAGAGAAAACAATCATCGCTGTTACTCGGGTTGATCGGCGATATTATGAAATGATTTATATAAATGCAAAAAAATAATAAAGCAGCGTTTTCAGCAAAACATCACCTTTCATTTTCTGCGACGCCTCACTTCGGCCTCTCGACGGCACCTCTGTAGAAATTTCATTTTCTTACTTCTTGCGAAATGCAAGAACGACCGTGTACCGAGCATAGCGTTCACGCTAAAAAGTTCCCCACTACGGCGTGTCTCATATTCATATCGTGGTTTTGGCCCAAAAACTCCAGATTTTAAATAAACGTGAATTTTCCAACACCTCTACTTTTCCGCTACGACTATCTTTACGCACACTCCTTTGCATCTCCTGAAGTTCCTTGCTAAATAAGTGGCCGCTATCGGATCAGATAACTTGAAAGGCGGCCATGTGCTGTTGAAACATTGTATCTAAATTTTGAGTTTTGACGCGCCATAACCACGATACGATTATGAGAAACCACGTAGTGTTGAAACTCCAGAGCAATTTTGACTCCTCCCTTCCCCCCCCCCTGGGTTGTTTAACTTGCACCTAAATCAAATCACACGAGCGTTTGTGCATTTTGTCCTATCGAAATGGGGTCGCCGCATCCGGGATCGAAGCCACGACTATGAGGTCAGCTGCACCACGCCATAGCCGCTAAGTATGGCTGTGGAAGAACTCTCCTGCCCAATCACATCGCGCAAGGGCAGCGAAGAATCCGATAGCGAGCAACGTACTTCAGCACCTGGTCAGCCGCCGAGAAACGCCTCGTGCTCGAAGGGTCCAAATAAAAGCGAGGGATCCTGGCTTCCACGCGAGTGGCGGCGCGGGCGCCTGCCGCCCTCATCTTACATGGTAGTCATTGCGTTGTGTTCTCTCTCGCGACCAACGCTGATAGCGTTTCCAGCTGATAGAGAATAGAGAATGTTCATGGCGCTGTGCCGCTAAAGGTATGTTCAGACTGCGGTCGTAAAGGCCGTTTGACATGGTGCGATTTTGCAGTGCGATTTTCGCACCGGAAGTGCGATTTCCGTCGCATGCGACGAAAATCGCAGTCACAGGGCCGATTCTGCGATTTTCGGCTGCGACCAACTGGTTGGTCGCAGCGTCGCAGCACTCGCTGCGATTTTCTGTCGAAATTGCGCCGAGAGGTATTTCGCGGTCTGTTTGGGAAAATGGCGGCGGTCGCTCAACGCAACGTTTATAGAACTTTTTGTCTATAAATATTGGCTCAACAAGCCTCGAATAGTGCAACTTATTGAGTGGAGCCTTGGATTGCGCAATCGGTACGTAACATCAGCACCGACACGCGAACAGTGCAGATAAAAACTCGTAGTTCAGATTGGATTCTGGGATTTCTATGCGTTTGTTGACACGCTACGTTGCTAATCTGGCGACGCTGTTTTTAAGGCGGGCTTCGGGTGCTGATAGTACGTACTTTTGCGTGATTTTCCGTTATTCACACGCGCTGCGAGTTGGTAAATACTACAGGTGTCCCTCACGGGAAGGCATGGCTTTCGGATGTCGTCCCAATTTTCTGGTTCTGGAGACAACTCGCGATATACGAAAACGCCACAGTTATATCGCTGTATGCTTTTAAGGAAGGAACAATTTAAACAATACGCAACTACAGAAAAATGCTATGGTCAAAAGGCCACGCTATACGCGCGACCATTCAGTTGCAGTCGGTTGGTTAGGGCTTTCATGCGCATTTTCCCCAAATAATTATCTCATTTCAAGGTTCTGTTACTTCCGCTGCGAGACGCAAAGCGAACTTGCAAGCTGGATATCGTAATGAATGTTCTACAATAGCATATTTAACGCTTTTACTGGGAATAAACAGTGTTGCCAATTTTTTTTCGAAGCAATATTTAAACAGTTTTTTTTTTTCATTTTTCTGATGCATCATTTTTCTCCTGAATAAAAAAAAACTAATAAACCTTCAGTGCGTTGGAGACTTTGTATCATTACTGCATCTGTATTAACCCTAACATTAAAAGGTAAAAGCACATTTCGCTTACTTCAGTGCATCGAAATACTTTTGTTTATGCTGGTTGTAACATATCGCAGTACTCTAAGAAACTACTTAGCCATAAACATGCTTGCCTTTTCTTGCTTCTCTGTCTCTACTTCCTGTAAAACACATGCAATAATGCGAAAAGCAGGCAGACATCTGGTTTTTATAAGTCGTAGATAACACAATAAACAAAAGCAGATCAAAATTCTGCAGTCAAGTCAGCCGGTTGCATTCCTTCGTGTGAGTTTAGTATCTTTTGAAGTGTTGGTGGGTCTTGCTTGTCCACAGCTCATAAAGTGTGCAGACTCATCACGAGGCGTAGGTATTGCCCATCAAGATGGAGGCAATGTTGCTATTGAGTCTGCACTTACATGTATTACTGCATAAATCCTATAACCATATCCCATCATTACTAAGTCGAGCTTGCTCAGAGTCATATTCACCAAAATTCTACTTATCCGAGCTTGCTCTGACTCATATTCACCAAAATTATACTCGGCCGAGCTTGATCTGACTAATATTCACAAAGATTCTACTCAGCCAAGCTTGCACCGAGTCATATTCACCAAATATCTACTTAGCCAAGCTTGCTTTGACTCATATTCACTAAAATTACACTCGGATGAGCTTTCCCTGACTACCGCTTGACAATATTCACTAAATTTTTACTCAACTGAGCATGCTTTTACACGTATTCACCAAAATTCTGCTCAGTCAGGCTCAAACGAACTCAGACTCATGGTAGTTGGAAGTCTTAGTGAGCCGACGTTTGAGTGAGTTCACCATGCTATGTATACATTACATTATGTGACCTGTGCGGTGAATAAGGAAACATTGCCTATGAGTACGTGTTGCATCGGGTGAAATAAGGACAACTGTAAACACTGCAGTTAGTTTTCTAGAGTTTAACTGACCGTTGCGTGAAAGCTTCGCCTCATGTCGATTCAAGCAAGTGCATTGGATCTGCATCATATTTTTCGCCAATCCTGCTGGCTGTCCTGGCCATTACTGGGGGCCACATTTCGTACATTTCAACACAAAGTTGAATAAATTACTGTAGTGCAATATATTAAAAAAATGCTTGCAGCACTGCACGTATAACAATCAGAACATGATACAAGCACATTCACATAAGATGCACACAAATGATAAATACATGAAGAGATGCAATCAGCTGGCTACCACCTATTGAAAAAAAAGCACAGGACTACGTATAACCAATCCCCTTGCCAGGTACATGGGCTTTAGGAGAAACACACGTGCAACCTAGCAGTTACCTCGAGGTAGCAGCTATGGACGCATTTGCATTCGCGGCTGGCCACTCAACCAATCAAGTCTGTTCGGTGTGCACTTGTATTTAGGCACACTTTTTATTGTCTATATCTCAAAAATTTGATGTGGCTCCTCAAAATTTTGAGAATGTTCGGATTCTGAGGCTTGCAAAGGTAAATATTTTTATTCCATTTTCGTTCAAGGTGAAGGCTCATACAAAAGATTAGAGATATTGTCAGTGTCCCTCACTTTCTCTCAGAACATAAGTAGTCTGTTGTTCAGATTCTAGCAGCTTTTCAACAGCAAGAAAGATAATCAGCTTCCCCTGTTTTCAGCATTGGGTTAATGCAGGCAATTCAGGGAGGCATAAAGTTATGCTAATACAATCGGTTCGGTAATACCAGATTAGACTGTACCTTGACACTTTCCTTGCACTTTCTTATCTTGGTCAAATAACCTAGTTTGAAATGGCTCCAGTTAGCATGCTCTAACATTGGCCTAATACAGGTTATGTACATGACAAGCTTAACAGACTGGGATGCTGGCTTTCATTTCCAGGAAAGGAACCATAGTGCCTGCTCCAGGCGTATGTTTTGGTTATCTGGGGTTTTCAGCCCCTTTTAAGATAATTTGCTCAAGCAGGTAGAAGCACATGTATGCTATTAGCGGATAGTTTCGATAGCTGCTTTACACTTGCCACTATGAATACAAAATTTTAGCGTTCTATTTTGTTATTAAACAAACAAACGTACTCCTAACAAGGTATTTTAATGTTAGCCGTGGGGCTACGCGGCTGCGCTACGTACTGCAGCATATTAACTTAAGCTTCTTGATACAGATTCACAGCACACTAACAGCGCAAGAAACAGGACGAGAAAATAGACGAAGGCCATGTCTGTCAGAATGATATAATACTACCTACACAAGTGACTGCAGCTCCTAAAAAAATGTGGTGTCGGCTTTTACGCCTTTCGAAATATTCAGAGAGCACTTGTATGAATAATTACAGCACACGCGCCGAGACGGGCGAACCAGGCTGGCGCTAAGATAAACGTTCACAACACAAATTCCACTGCACGTTCAGTAATTACACACAGATCATTTGCGGCTTCCTTCAGGGGCAGACGTGAGCTCTTGGGTTGGTGCTTCCTGCTAAGTTTGGTGCAAAAATATTGCTAGGAGCAGGAACCGCTTATGCGCAATCACGAGCAATACACACACATCCGTTTTTCCGAAGCTGGCGTTAAGCACGGGTAGCGCGAGGGTCTCTGCGTTGACATGACGACTTCGCTGCAGCCGAATTCCGAATACTGCATACGCGATGACAACAGCTATAGGGGCTTGTTGATAGGTCCTCTTGTAATTTGTTTAACCGCAGGAAGAACGTCACAGGCAGAAAACACACACGAGACAGCACACAGGCTTTTTATCATTGCATACCACGTTATCATATTACCGATTTACATTTGACTCGACAGGATTACATTCTGAAAAGAAAACAGATGGGGCAAGTCAACGTATTTTATTTTCAGACTGGGCAAACTTAGGTTTGTTTAGAAAACACACAATTCTTTACGCCGTAGTGTAACTCCTAGCGTATCTTACACCTAACGATTACATATGGTGTTCAAATGATTCGCTGTTCAATATATCTGGGGTCGCATAGTATAATCATGATGGTTGCTGAGAACATCGAGAATCCATCAGATTACTTTTTTTTCTTCCGAGCAAATTAGTTGTGCGGCCTGTTTTCCTCTTCAAGGAAGTGTCACTCTGGTGCGAGCGCACCATAAAGCCGCCGTCCTTCCGCCATAGCTGCGATTAGTTGCCATACACATAGCTCATCGACCTGCCCAGTGCGAACTCGAGACAGTTTCGCGCGGATATTTGACCAGGAACAGGAAGACTGATTGCGTCTGGGCGTACACGTTGCAGCTGCCATGAAGCAACAACAGGTCGATGACCTTGCCTCGTGCGACGAGACTGCAGGCCAATCGTAGGCCCAAACCGAGCCATCGAGCAATGCCTGGTAATGTATATATAGGGTGCTAGCGCTGTCTGCTACGCATAATATATCACGACCATAGCCATGGCTGCATCGGTTCACGCTTTATTGCTTCGGCACTGACTAGCGTAAACATCAGCGTAAATAATACGAGGTTTTTGTTTCACATTTTAGCCTGTCAAATTTGTGCCTCGTATTATATGCCGAACCATACAATTTTCAGCCAGAATCTGTCAGTATCGCTTCGTTTAGTGTGGCTGCTGCGGTATCGGGTCATCTGCAACGCTATTGCACCACTACGCTGATTTCACCATAACCGCCTTGTCACAACCAGGATGATTTCACGTCTGTCGCTCACAATGCAGTTCGATTTCATTTTTAAGTTTTCCCTAACTATTCTTACATGTCAATGAAAACATTTTTTAAATATTTGTTGTCACAAATATGATCTCGTATTGTAATTGAGTCCGTAATGTAAGCTTGTTTTTACGGCGCTGTATACAAGAGTGTGAAAGTACCACTACAACGGCATTGACCACAATGGCAAGTTTCTAGAACGCCTACCTCTAGTGCCGCATGGAGTACCCGAATGAAACAAAGGAAATTGGGGCAAATGCAACGTGTAACGGAGCTATGCTTTGTCGGACTATTTTTCTTTCGTTTATACTAATAACGACATACATGCGTAGTTGTATAATACTTTAAGCCGTACGACACAATCATTCTTCCTCTTACGAACTACACCAAATGAAGTGTTTTCCACGATTGCAAATCTTAAAAATACAGGGCCTGCCTTAGATAAAATTTGTGTAAGGCATTTAAAACTGGTTGCACATTTAGTTTCCGACACGCTCTGCAATATTGTAAACCTAATCTTTAAACACGGCTCGTTCCCTTCATTTAAGGAAACGCTAAGATTATTCCAGTTTTTAAAAAAGGCGACAAACAAACAGTTACTATAATTACCAACCAATTGCAATTCTTTCATGCCTTAGTAAACTCATTGAGAAATTATTTATTAAACTTCTTAATAACTACTTCAGAAAGTTTAAGGTGCTAAAAAACAACCAATTTGGTTTCCGCCCGGGAAGTTCCACTAATCTAGCTGTGCTGTCTCTAGCTGACTACATAAAAAAATGTAACGATTCGGGAAACTTAGTAGGATCTGTTTTTTAGATTTCCCTAAAGCGTTTGACACGGTTAACTATCAGGTCCTGTTTAATAAACTTGAGTCTCATTGTATAAACGGACCTGCGCTAACATTCTTGCAAAGTTACTTACTTCACCGGCAATACACAGTACATGTAGCAAATACTTTTTCTGTAGCAAAATGTATTAACCAGGGTGTACCACAGGGCTCCGTTCTAGGTGCTTTGCTTTTTCTTCTACATATTAATGATCTTCCGGATTCTCTTAGCTTCTCCAACTACGATCATTGCGTTTTATACGCAGATGACACAACCAGATCTTCATCTGATAAATCTAATATTGCCCTTACTTCAAAGTTAAATATTGCATTGAGGAACATTATGAAATGGGCTAGTAATAATCACATTGTTCTTAATCCTCTAAAAACTAAATATATGTTGTTTAACAGTGCTCACAGGTCCTTAACTTTCATTCCTGAACTAAAGGTTGGAATTCATTCAATTCCTGCTTGCACCAATGTTACTTTTCTTGGCATACATCTTGACTCTAACCTAACATTTTGCTGTCACTTCCAACATCTCAAGCTGAAGACTGCGTTTGGTATCCGCGCATTAATCAAAGCTCGCCTTTTTTTCTCGTGAGGCTCTGCTAGCATTGTATTTAGCTTTCATTCATAGTCAGATTAATTACGGTATTGTTTAATGGGGCAACACGTAGATTTGTCACTTATCATCTAGTCAACACATCCAAAATCACTCAATACGCATTATCACTTCTAGTACAATGCAATACAATGCCTATGTGTTACTTCGCTTGTAGAGTATCTTGCCAGTTAATAATTTGTTCCAGTTTAACATAGTTGTCTTACTCCACAAGTTGCTTCATAATAACCTTACGTTTCCGTTCATTGCAGTAGACTTTTTGCAGAATAAAAATGTAACCACATTTGCGGCTAATGGCAATTTCTTGTTACCCGTGGTTCATAGTAATTACGGCAAAAAAACATTTGCATTCGCAGCAATTTCTCTTTGGAATGAATTACCATCAACTATAAATTCGTGCACTTCTCTTGAAATTTCTAAAAAGTTAATTAAGTATCATTTCCTGCGGTAACTGTACTACGATCCTAGTGGTGTATCTTAAACTTCTCTCTCAAATGCCACTTCTTGTGTTTCATACATGGTGTTTCCATCCATGCTTGTTCTCGGGTTTGTTTCTTGCCATACTCTTTCGTGTTTGCTTAATTTGAAATGAATTGTCTAATAATGTATTTAATCTGTCGATGTTGTTTTATAATAGCGTTCATTTGCTGTGTGTAGATATCACCATCAACGTTGATTATTAACCGAGGGTCCCACTACAGTTCTTTCACTTTGTTTCACTACAGTTCTTTCACTGTATATTTTTGATGTTGTAACAACTTTTTTGGAAGTAATAAAATCTGAATCTGAATCTCAAACCGAAATTTGAATATGGAGACGAGAGAATGCCGTGTGTTGCAAAATAAACTCTAGTCCGGGCAAAGGTGGCGAGAAAAGTCTCTTTCTGTTTACCTGAAAAATGAGCGAAAAAAGCAAGTTTTTCACTGGCACCCCTACGGAAATATTCCTCCCATGACGCACACAGACATGTGTGGCCCTAGAACTAAACGATCACAAAGTAGTTGATAGAGCGTAATGCTTCTTTTTGTAGCGCGTAATCAAACCATTCATTCTTTAACTGACAGATAAACAATATTGTTGACCTAACAAAAACATCTGCAAAAGCTTCACCAATCTAAATATTTTTCTGTTCCTTTAAATTTACTTTTGCTAAACTACCTTCTCGACAGTGCTATTAAGAGAAATGTGGACCATGAGCAGCAGCAGATGTTTTGTTGAGAAGGCTTGCAGGTTTAGCGCACGTGGTGGCCATATTCTCGCCTCTGCGAAAATTGTTTCCTTTGTTTAAGCAAGCTCCTATTTTGTATCTGCATAAAAATGCATTTCAGCAACCAACATTGACATTTGAAAGCAAATACTACCAAACACCGTTCTTGGTCTTTAACTGGCAGCTCAACAATATTGTCGACCTACTGTATGTAGCATAGTTTTTGGAGCAGCGTTTTCATATTTCAGTTGTTATGTATTTGTGCAATATGAAGAAGAAATAAGGCCATATCTGCCGTATCTTGCCAGTTGAAGAGTTAAGTGCTTGGAAACACATCAGAGGACGCAGTTGCAAGACAGGCATGTGACATTTATCAAACAATACATCTGAGTTCTTTCACGCAGTCCTGTTCATATGCTGCTCAGATAGACGCCCTGTCAACTTCTCAGAAACACCTAGCGTCAGCAATACTCGAAGTGCTCAGGATTATTACATTAAGCTACCTATTCCCTCAAATCTGAGCGTGCATAGAAATATTGGTAATTGATTGTATTGTTTGTAGCTTCGCACCGCACATATTGGTACAGCACATATTGCATCCATATCAGATTACACTCTATTTCGGAAAGCAATACTTGCCTTTTTTGTTGTGATGACCCTACATAAAGAGAAGTTATGCATTGTTTCTTTTACTTCCTCATAGTGAAAGGGTGCCAGGCGTCTGATATCGCTCTTTGTTGTTCCCTGTCATCGCTATTTTTTTGCCTTCTAAATAGCGTCTATTTTCGTTTAGCGAATCTGATTTGGTTCCCCTGATGACATCGTATGATAATACGTTCTTCATTTACAGTTTTTATTGTAATATCTTATTTGCCTTCCATTTCTTAATTTTTTTATATAACATGTTCGTTCTTGCCACGTATTTGAGTAATGTGCTGTTTTGTTATTACTGCACTGCCCTCTATAATGCTTGGGCGACTGAGTGTAGATATATAAATATATAATAAATAAATAAACGTGATACTTCTGGCCAAAAATTTAAGGCTTTCCTCGTCTGGGATACTATTCCGGCGATGCGGACGAGGAGGTAAATACACTGCCACCTTTTTCCACCACCAAAAGCACATTACTGCTAGACGAACAATGAAGGCTGATGATCGAACATTCATAATAGTTGGCCTATGGCCAACAGTGTTGTTAAAGAAGAGCTATATATTTTGTTATATATTTTGGGAACGCACGAAGAGGACGCAAACCAAATAATAGCAAAAAAGAGAATGAGCCAGAAGAAGCAGAAATAAAACTAAGGACTGCGCATGGAACACTCGTACCTAAAGCCAATAAAATCAGAATAGTAGGACTAATTATAGAGGTCAAAGGCAACAACGGTGAAACAATAAGAGTGAACAGTTTCTCAAATATTAAGATTAATCAAAAGGATAAGAAACACAACGCAATGAGAGAAAAAGACATAATAAGATTGGTGCAGGCATTTGTCCTAAGCAGAATAGTATACGTACACGATACCTCAGATGGTATGTGGCTGAAAAGAACAAACTAGAGTGTCTAATAAGGAAAGCATACAAGCAGGCATTGGGACTATCAATAAGCACTAGGACAGAGAGACTACTAGCATAAAGACTACAGAACAAACTGGATGAACTCATAGAAGCTCAGCGCATATGACGGTGTGAAATACTATACCAAGACAGGAATAAGAATATTAGAAAGATTGGGTATTAACTACCACACACAACACGAAGAGAACAAGGAAATGACAAGATAACTCAGAAATACGATAATGATCCCCCCCCCCCCCCTGCCAAAGAACATACATCCCACACAACATGCAGGACGAAGCCAAATCAGAGCCAAGGAGATACAGAAATGATTTGCAAAGATAAAGCAGCAGTTTTTGTTGACGCTGCTACAAAAACTGCAGTCACTGCAGTCGTAGTAAATCACAAAAAGGATGTGTAAGAAGCATCACAATAAAGATAGAATATACAGAAGCAGCACAAGAAACAGCGATAGCACTTGCAATAAGACTGAAGCGTACATAATAATCAGTGACTCACAGGCAGCAATTCGCAACTATGCAAATGGCCGAATCTCACCAGAGGCACTACACATATTATTGAAAGGAGCCAAAAAATAAAAGACAAACACGTTCAATTACTAGGGACACCTGCCCATACTCCGACCTCACCGCGGGACGGCGGAAACAACGAGGCGGAAACAACAAGGCGACACACCGCGCCGCTCAAGGGCAAACCGACCGAGTTGCGACAAACATTCATGCCGTCAACTCGGGGACCGCCGAAGAAGGTGAGGACGGAGATCGGGAGTGGGGCGACAGATTGGGCAAATACAAAGATACAACTACACATTATAAAATGCAGAGGTATACTTGAACATGTTCTTAGGGGTGGGCAGCGCTAGCCGGACGAACGACAGAGGAAGAGACGATACGAGCGCTGACTGGCAACTGATTTATTATTTTCGAACAAGTAAATATATATATATATATATATATATATATATATATATACAAAATGTGATCATGTGGCGCGTACAAGTGGTGAAAGGTTCACAGCCTATGTTGCCATCCAAAAACTTAGTTTCGTTATCATGCAGAGAGATAGAGGTCTAGCTGACACAAGCACCTGAGTTAACATGCATGTAGTAGGCTTCTACAATCTCGCGGCTGATTTGGTTTCCATTTTTATACAGTATTTCAGCTTTTTCAAACACGGGTTTGCATGGGATTTTCTACATTGCGCGGCCAGATTTGAACTGGTTGAACTTCTGATAGCGGCTTGGTGCTCCCTGAGGCGAATGTTGATGCAGCGCCCCGTCTGCCCATAATATTTTTTGCCGCATGAAAGTGGAATAACGTATACAACTCCCATTGCGCGTGCCATGGGCTGTTCTGTGTGCTTTATACGGCAAATGGCCTTTGGACGCCTGCTTAGGTCTATTAACACGAGGGCAAATCTTGTTTAACGTGTTCTTAGCAGAAAAAAAAATTGAACACCGCATTTCATTGCTGCCTTTTTTAACCGACAAAGGTGCTATGCTCTCCGGTATTGTGCTGGTGTGTCTCTTGCTTTTCTGGACACGCGTTCACCCAATTAAGAGTTAGTTTTCGTACAGTCGCAATTGGAGCCGGGGGGCACTCTCTGGTTTTTCACCATTACTACAACGTGTCTACATGGATATTCTTGCTTTCAGTCGAAAGAGTTAATTTTATACCACCCTGGAGGAGCGCTTAGAAACAAGCGACATTGGGCTTATCAGCAGAATGGCGTAGCCACGAAGCCACCGTGGCGGATAGAGATCATTGTGGCTGTAAACCTTGTGAAGTTTACGTCTATAAGAGGGAAATAAACCTTAGTTGGCTTATTTTCTTGAGTTGAGAACTCAGACATGACAGGAAAAATATTCCATAACCTCCGGGGGTAGGAATTATTATCTGTGCGCTATGCATCCCCTTGCTAGACAGTCTGGTTAACGAAAGGGCCGGACGGTTGCTCAGTCGGAATTAAGATGCAGTTATAAATGCAGGTTAACCTGGAAACGAAACAACGCATTGGAGTAGTTTTGAAATTGTACGCATTGAAATTTTTGTGCTCTGTACAAAAACAGAGCGGCAAATTGCGCGTTGTGCCAACAATCTTCACAAGCCGCTAATGCCAATCGACCGCTTGCGCAGTAGGCGGTGTCCGTAGAGAACAACTATGGTGCCCATCCGGTGTCCGCTCCACTGCCAATCTATCTGTGCCAGCGCCACGATACGCCCATTGCGGGCGGCATAAGAAACGCTCTCACGGCGTAACACAGCAGTTTCATGGTCAGAAGAAAATCATTAAAGGGTCCAGGCAGTGCTAAAAATGCAGTGGCCACCAAGGACCGAACAAGGCACTAGAAGAACTGTGGTCGAACAACTTGGAGCCCTCGTTTCGAGAAAGGTTTGGTCGAATAGGGGGCCCTAACGAACGAAAATCACAGCTTCAAAAGGTTAGCCACAGCCTGACACAACCCTTCTTCGACCCTCCTGAGAGATTTGCCATATGGAGATTTTTAAATATAAGTGCTTGCGACCGTGCATACTAACATGAGTTATTACATGCTACCATTGCTGCATTACTCGTGCTAGAAATATTACGGAAGCTAAAAATTTGCGGCTATTTCTCACCTGACGAGCGCCTCAAGCACCGCCATTTGCTTTGTAAGCTGTGTGGCGATTTAAAAAGCCGCATTATATAATGGCAGCCTCTCTCCAGACACCGAATACCGGAAGCTGTTCGAAATTGCTTCAACCACGCTTTTCTGTCCCTCTTCCCCCCCCCCCCCCCCTACGGTCCTTCCTTTTCTTAATAAAAGAATTCATTTATTCATTTTGACTGGTAGTTCTTTATGAACGAGGTTGATTGAGGAAAAAATCTCAAGGAGATTTTCAAAGTTTGATTCTCCTTTAGTTTTCAGCGTACTCATTCAATATAGGAGAACACTAATCATGTTGTGGTTCTACTGGGGAATATATTCATGATTGCACCAGACCACTGAACGCAGTTCAAAAGTGATAGCAGAACCAATCGAACTTTCGCGCACCAGCGATCGCAGCGCCACACCGCTGACTTGATGTCTTTTGCAACATTTCATTTTTTTATCTCATCGATCCCGTCTTGGCAGGCGTGCTCGGTGAAACAACCGCGGATGCAACGTTCAGACAGTTACATCACTCTCACAGGATTACCAGGCGGGGAAAAATACAGCAGATCTGCAATGCTTTCAACATGAACCAGTCATACAATGTAATAATCTGCCAGAATCGCTGAACTTATTGCACCTTGTGCACGGGCGCCACTTAGCGAGCGATGTGCTCATCTTTTTTTATGTCTTGCTGTCAGTGCAGCTCCTCTCTAATCATGGCTGGTTTGCGACCGCCGCCGGCCCCGTGCTCTAGCACTGTGGGGCACAATGAACGAGGTGTTTCCATGAACGTGCTACGTAAAGTGGACGAAGTATGTGGACGTAAAGTGGAAGCAAAGCACCTGAAGCGGCCAGTCGCGCGCAAATTTTGCATGTATTCGCGGGCTTCTTTCACGCTCGGAAACACACTTTTATGTAGCACGTATTGAGCTACAGAAAGCACTATCGGGAGTTTTTCACGTTGCTCTACAATTTTCTCATTGACACTTTTTATGTAGTTATAATATTTGAGAAGTTGATTATTTAATTAAGAGTAGTTATGTATTAAGGCGGGATAAAAATTAATCTGAGTATCTCTAAGCGAGGGCAAACAACCTTACCTTTGTTCTGTCTAGCTACGTGGCATTTGCATATTTTTAGCTCTTGCTGCATAATAGTTGGGACACCCTGTATAAGGGCCCTTGCCGGAGTAAGCTCCCTCAGCGCATTACCTCAAAAAAAAAATGTAACAGTTTCGCCCTAAGGGCGAAGCAATGAATGCGATAGCAACACAGCAATGTCATACGAAGTAAGGTGAGCGGCTTTAGTAGCAATATGAATTGTAGTAAACATGAGCTGATTAAGTAAGCAGGTGTGCTGCGGCGTAAGTAGACCAACATGAAGAGAGACTCGATGACCACGAGAAGGCGCGTGTGAAACGGTGGTGTTGAGAAGCGCTTCCCGTGGGCAGCGCGTGCGAAGGGACACACCTGTAGCGCTGCACTGCCGACCCGGGCAGCATTGCATGTGTAGCGTGCGTTGGAAAATGTGGCCCGACTATTACTAACTGATTGGACAAGCGTGGTGTGAGCGCGCACAAACAAACATGAATAGATCACACTGAATGACTGCAGACAACGACTGTCAAAACGCTGGCAGCAAGCGCATACGCCGCACCAACGGGCGAAGGTACGTGCGGTCTATCGCTTCAACGGAAACTGAGCGGCGAATGCACGGCGCATAAAGGTCAGAGCCGTGTGGAGATAAGCGACGGTGCGAGCGAGCGACGAGCGCGGTTGTTGGCAGAGTGAAAGTGCGCCCCCCCCCCCCCCCCTCCGCTCCCTCCGGCGCTGGCTTCCCGCTTCCTTGCTTGCGCGTGGGAGATTCAGTGCGTTCGCTCTCCGTGATAGCGCACGTCCCCGTACGCTTCCGCTCGGGCACACGGCGCGCGGCGAAGATTTTATCTATAGGGAACCTCACGGCGACGGCGACGACGACGGCGACGGCAGAAATTCGGTTGAAGTGTCCATATAATTGCTATCGCAATAAAAAGCAGCTAATCCTTTTCGAGTATGACATCCGCCGTGGTGGCGCAGGGGATCTGGCGTAGTGCTCCGAAGTCCGAGGTCGCGAATGCCACATTACCATGGGGGAGAAATGCACTAACGCCCGTATACGGTACATGATGTGAAAATTAAAACAAACCCAGGTGGTCAAAATTAACGCAGTCTCACGCTACGGCGTGCCTCATAACCATATCTCGGTTTTTGAACGAAAAGCCCCAGAATCTAATTGTTCGAGCATGAAGGTAGTGGGCGATATGCCAAGACAGGTTAGCCATTCGTTAACTTCCTGAGGCAGCAGCTCTTTCTTGAGTTTTTAAAAAAAATTTTTCGCGTGCCAAAAATCTCGCTTCACTGCCGCTCACAAATCCCGCCTACCCTAAATATCCTAGTCGGCGATGTCTCTTCGCGTTTTCTGCAGAAGCTTCTCGCGCAAAATACGATTACTCAGGTCGCATGCCACCTTAAAGAGCGTTGAACAGAATTTATGAAAATATGAAAGCTGCTTTCTGGCATTGAAACGCAAGTACAAGCACGTGATTTTGTCACGTCACTATGATGACAGCTGGTGCTTCTCGTATACCAGTAAAATCAAGAAACATGGACATAAGTAGAAGCGTTACAAGCACAGCGAATCAAGCGCGATAACACCAAAGGGAGAAAATGAGGTCCCGATGTAATCTGAAATGCGCAGGAGCATATCGATGTATTAGGTTGGCATAGCCTTCACTGTACCCTGCGCCTTGTTGTTCAAGGGCAAATATACGAGGTGTTCAAAATTGAGCTTTAGGGAATTTTTAGAAATCGCTTGTGACAGGTAGCATATTTCTTGTCATTGAGCTGGGTTATTCGATGAGGCTGACATTAGTTGCGCGAGAAATCGAAACACATATGCAAATAATTACCAAAAATTGACTAATGGACTTCTTAGTTGATTACTTTACGACACATATTGCGATTTACAAATTTTAGCCGGTGAGGTGGCAAGACGCATCCACTTGATATGAATTTCCAGGGTGACACCAGTTTCGAGATATTATTTCCCGAAGTGTGGGACAAAATACATGGGCGTTCCAGTTACTTTTGTACTTCAATGTATAAAACAGCATTTTGGTAAAAACGTAAGTGGAACAACAGTACATTTTTACGCCGAGTTTAATGGCGCATATCTCCAAACCGGTGTCATACTGTAAATTCATTCCAAGTGGATAGGCCTGACAACCTCACCGTTTACAATTCGTAAATTGCAATACGTTTTGTAAAGTAATTGACTAAGAAGGAGATTAGTGAATTTTTGTTAATTAGTTGAATATGTGCTTCGATTTTTCGTGCTACTTATGTCCGCCTCATCGAATAACCCAGCTCAATGATGAAAATTATGCTACCTGCCACAGGCGATTTCTAAAAATTACGTAAAGCTTAATTTTGAACACCCGGCATAGGGCCCGTGGTTGTGCTTCCGGATGACACTGCTGGCTTCACCACACACAAAAGCCAGTCCAAAAAGCGTCTGCTTCTAGCAGACACTTTAATCGCGATTTTACCTTTTTCGTTTTCCGAGTTTCCGAGTTTTCCGAGCTTCTCAGACTAGACGTAACATGCAATAAAATCTCAGGAGCAGGTAGATATTTTTAAGAAAGCGATAAATTAGGCTGAACGCTAAAGTGGCACATAGAGAACAGGAGCCTCATCACAATGCTGCTAACATCTCAGCTGGTATGCAGAAAAATTGATTGTTTTTTTATTCGTTGATTATTCACAAAAATAGCAACAACAGGAAGAATAAGATTCATGATAGTAATAGGATAAAACACACGCTGTAGCCACAGGCATCTCAACTGACTCGCATCAGTGTGGGCATTTCAACCATCTCGTAGCCGCAGTTACCAACAAAGAGAAGGAAAAGGGAGTGGGAAGCGAAGGGAGAGCAAATATAAGGGAAAGGGACCACATCTAGAAGTCCAGTAGTCTGTTCTGGCATTAATTGCGGTGAAATAACAGGCGTTTTATTGCCTTAAAGGGTAACGTATTCTAATTGCCTACGGCCAGCCCTGGTGATTTATGAGTGAGATCGCCGCGACCTGTGAAGCAGAATGTCAATATGACAAGGTTGTTTGGCTTTACACAATCTTTCCCCGATCATCGAAATCACAGATATTTGTGCACGTTCCCCATTGTCAAGAATACCAACAATGTAAATGATGCATACTGTGCATTAGCAACAAGAGTGCATTTTTACGAAATTGCACTCTCGAAGGTACACGATGGTATGACCTAAAATCACAAAGAGAAGACAATTATGTTCGTTCATATAGTAGGCAGAATCTAAGAAAGAACTTGCTGCAGATTTCTGTTGAAACGTCTTCCTAGTGAGTGCAGACACTATCATATACTCAGTTATGTTCGGTAATGTCTTCTAAATTCCACTTTTTGTGTTTTAAAGTCAAGCTTTTCCTGCTCACTTTCCCAGGTTTCGCGCTGTGTTCTCTTGGGTCGGTTACAGTCTCGGCGGATATATTTGTGGATATATATGCGAAGGTTAAATTAACCTACTTAAGCATCTCTAATGTCATATCTGCCAAGAATCCAAAGCCAGTTGGCAACTATGTAAGTTGAATGATGTGACATATGCACTTTATCTAACCGAATATATATACGCAGTTGGTAACCCTCGAATGACTAATTAAAGTAGTGTCGGTTCCTATCGTGTCCGTCATCGTCCAGTGAATTGTTGCATTTCAAGACGCAACAGTAGTGTCAGTCAGCTCAAGCAGGGGCTACACTTTCGGCAAGAACGAGCCTAACAACCATGGAGAGCCGAAGAAAATGGCTCAGATGCAAGTATGCGATTTCCTACCTTCAACCTCCATGCAACGGATGCCAGCAACATCGGCATGAAGTGGGCAAAGTGGTTCGACAAGTTCGGAAATTTCCTCGTGAACATCACTGGAGAAACTAGCAAGAAGACGTTACTTCTTATCTAAGCTGGAGAAGACGTGCACGAAACCTATGGATCCCTCTCTAATGGTCCTGTGGCAGCATCCGTATAGGCAGCACAACGCCAGGCGTGCCGAAGCCTACGCCAGGACACGATGCCGCCAGAGTGAAGTTGACGCTCACTTCGCGCTGCGGATCAACCTTACGTTTGCTGTTTAACAATTTTGCCAGGCGCATGAATATGTCAGTGATTGTTATGCGAGGCTCCGTAGTCAACTTGTTGGTCATCGTAACTTAGCTGTATGTGGACTTGGAGACAAACATAACTAATATCAACATCATCCTTGAAATTACAAATATACGCCATGCTTCCATTTGTAAGTGAAAATTACAATTGAAAGAGCGGAAAGCGTGTAAGAGTGTCTGAAATTGAAAGAGTGTAAACAATGCTTAGCCAGCTCACGCGCTGAACAGGCAGCCATACGGTGTGGCAAAGGCTAGAATCGAGGCAATGGCAACCGCCGACAGCCGACGAACCGCTTGCCCTGCGTCGCTTACCCTTGCATGGCCTGCCGAAAAATAGGACACTTTGTTAAAGCGTGCATGTCTTCAAGAAAGGACGTCCGCACCGTCATTCAAGAATACAGCCAGAATACCAGCACCAGTATAAGCAGCGAAGATCATGTTTCTACAGCTAATACGTCGTCTGCTGTTGGTTCATCTCCACGATCGGTAATCAAACCTAATAATGTACCACTCACGTTCAGGATAGACAGTGGTGCAACTCTTGTTGGCGAGACAGACATTCCGAACTGCTGCCCGAATGTGCAAGACGAAAAAAAAACATCTGTTCAGGTTTTTTCATATAAGGCAACATCTCCACTGCGTATTATCTCTGATAACATGATGTAGAAGGACAGCAGTAGAACGAAATACATTTTTGTCGTTCCTAGTGACCTAAGCTTCGAAGCTGCATCCAAGCTTGGTCTAGTTCACACAACATATTCGTTTGAAGACCCAACAGCAAAAAAAAAACAGATTTGTTGAATCGTTGCCGGACTTGTTCGAAAGAGTCGGGAAACTCATAGATCGGCCGATTCGTGTGTTTTAGAGGAAACTGTGCCTCCCATATATATATATATATATATATATATATATATATAGCTCAACCACACCGATGCATACCTTTTGTAGTGCGTGTGCTTGTTGAAAAGAGCCTACACCGTCTCCAGTTAGAGGATATCACTGAGCCAGCAGTTAGCCCTTTGCCTTCGGTCTCCCCATTTGTCGTTGTTCCCCAGCCGCATCACCCTGACGACGTAAAAATATGCATACAAATGCGTTTGGTAAACACTGCCATTCTGCGCGAACGACATCTCTGTCCTATTCTGGATGACGACTTCGTAGCACACATGGAGCTACAGTGTTATCGAACCTTGACTTGAAGAATAGTTATCACCATTTGAAACGGGACATATGCCTTCAAGAAAGCTGACATTTATTACACACGTTGGCAAGTTCCGGTATAAACGCCTGCATTTTCGCATCTGCAGTGCAGCTAAGATTTTTCAGATTACCATTCGCCAAGTTGTCAACGGCGTACCGCATGTTACGAACAGCAACGATGACATTCTGGTGTCGGACAAAACAAAGCAAGAAGATGACACAGCCTTACAAGCTGTCGTCCAACGCCTCCGTAGAGCAGGACTGACACTTTATCCAAGGAAGTGCCATTTCTGCCAACAAGGAGTCAAGTTTTTTGGATTCGTCTTTTCTTCAGCAGGCATTGGGCCAGACCCTCAGAAAATTGAAGCATTCCTAGAGGTCACCACACCAAAGTTCCCTCAAGAGGTGAAGTCTCTCCTTAGCATGCTCAACTATTCAGTTAGAAATGCTGTTAGACACCCGCTTTAACTCACTCAATATATTTGCGCAGTAGGCAAACCTGTGCGCGCAGCAATGACGGATTTAAGCAGTGTCCGTTCCAGTTGTGTCAATCCTTATCCAGTAATTCGTTGCATTTCAAGACACAACACTTACCAGCGAAGTGGCTAATGCAACCCTTCTATGCTGTCCAAGTATGACGATAATTATAATATTGACTTCCTACATAGAACCTGACCACTTATTGTAGGCTTACAGGCATCTATAAAGCATACCGATCTCTTAATAGAATTATGTATTATATTTAAAGAAATCTTGGATTTACAATATTTTCCTTGATTTAGCCTCGAAGTATGTGCGCGTATTGCCATTCTTGGCCAATCCTCGAGGATGGGCATGTCTAACTACGATTGCTACGTAAACCTGAACCATGGCGCCTCACATATATAGCTAAAGCACACCGATTTGTTAATCGAATGAAGTAATATATTCCGTGGGTTCTTTTATGTACTTTTTTTTATTTCGCCGTTTGGCATGTGTCACAGGGAATGCACCCGTTCTGGGTGTATGACTCACTATGACATAAGAAGTATGTATTGCTTAAAAGTTGATTGATACTTGTCGTACTGTCGTACTTATTAAGGTGAAAGCCTTAGGTGTCTATGTTGGTGGTGCCCTTGGTAAAAATGTGCCATGATGAAAAATGGCCAACGCCGCAAAGAGTAAAAACACACATAAAAATGCTAGGATTTGAGGGAGGTTCTGAGGGAGGTTCCTGTAGACAGTGTAAATTAGTGGGTTTGAAAAGAATATTTTGTAAATTTCGGTCTGGGTGGGAATCGAATCCGGGACTCCGCGGTGCGAGACGAGCACGCTTCTCTGAAGCCACGGCTTGCTCAATGGTTGTGGCTTACTAAATGTGTGCCTACTGCGTGCCTGACTGCACACGTCACGTGGTCACAAAGACGTGCTCATGCCACTGCTCACGCGTTCGTCGTCATCTTCTACCGCTAGCTCCGATGCCGCTGATCATGCCAGCGTTTCCATACTGCCCTTCGCGCTCGTGCCACTGCCCGCGCGCTCGTTGTCGTCTTCCACAGCTGGCAGGCTTTATCCTTCACGTTTTCCAAATGTCTAACACTTCCTAACTTTTCTGTGCATATAACCTGTCATCACCATTCTTTCCTCGACGAGCATCATACGTACATCGCTTTCGTCGTTGTGACATTACTGCCTATACATCTCACACTGCGCATGCGCCTGAATTGGAGTTTGTCTTGCGGCACAGCTTGTGAACGATGCAAGGCATAAACATAAAAATTGCAAGACAAATAAGTTGTGACCACAACTTGTTTGTGACCACAACTTGTTTGTGACCACAACAGCACCTTGTGACCGCAACAGCACCTTTCTGGTGGTTAACAAAAAAATTTCCTTGAGATTACTCGTTGCCTGTCATGAAAGTAAACAAAATTTTACGCATTGCGTTTAGTGGTCAAGCGTTTAATTAACGGTTTACTAAGGCTTCGTTTCACATAGATTCCAACATCTCCGTTGACTCTGCATAAATTATTTTCGTTCACATTCATTTGCCTCTGCTATATCGTTTCTACATTTCAATTTCAAGAAATAATTTTTACCTTCCGCAATGTTTTGTTTTGCCTTCATGAACTGTTGGCTTCATGTGGTTGACCCGCCGCGGTGGCTCAGTGAGCTAAGGCTACTGCTGCTCAGCACGAGATCGCGGGATCGAGTCCCGGCTGCGGCGGCCGCATTTCGATGAAGGCGAAATGCAAAAACGCCTGTGTGCTTGCGTTGTAGTGCACGTTAAAGAACCCCAGGTGGTCAAAATTAATCCGCAGCCCTCCCCTACGGCGTCCCTTTTAATCAGAACTGGTTTTGGCACATAAAACCCCACAAAGAAGAAGGCGTCACGTGGATGTAGATACAAAATTTTAGCCACTTTATACCCGTTATTCCTATCATTCGTTCCATAGGAAGAGTTTTAACTTTGGCAGCCTCGATATAATCAAGGTAACATGGTAGGTTGATTTATGGTTTATTGATATGAGGGTTTACGTGATGCCTGCGGATTAAATAACTTTCTTCGTCCGCCACCATGGCCGTGAGTTGTAACGCTGCCTAACGCTCCTAGGTCTAGATTTAGTGCACATACACAAACATCCAAGAAAGTGGATAGGAGAAGTACTCCGCGGTAGCTCAAATGGCAAGAGCGTCAAACGCGCAGTCCGAAAGATGTGGGTTGGGCTCTCACCTGTAGTTGGTTTTAATGTGAAGGATTCTTCTCCGAGTCCAGCCACATTTTGGTAGGCTAACGTATCTCGCAGTTGCCGTGGGCAGATCCCGGTGATTATGCTTTCTAGAATTATGTGCCACAGGTGCGACTGGGTATGTGCATTGGGGATACTTGAGTGACATGTGCACTGGAGCTACGGGGGTAGTATCTGCACTGGCGCCACTGGATCGGTATCTGCACTGGGGCTAATGTAGTGGCACATTTCATGGGGTATTCGCCAGTGGGTTTTGGTTTGCTTTCAATCTGATGTCTTGCAATTACAAAGTTCTGTTTTACCTATTATGAATATAAACACTACAACCTATAATGTCTACGTAACAGTTCGCTAAATAAACGTTACATTATTCATAAAACAGTTCTCTACAAATCACGAATACTTAGCATTTACGTATGCATCAATTGCTGTTGAGTCCGTAAATTTTTTTAAACCAAAACATTCCGGTTCAATGCCAGTGCAAGACGGCATAGCCTCACTGAACACGGAGCAATCATCATCATCATAATAATAATCATCCTATATATTTGTGTTCACTGCAGGAGGAAGGCCTCTCCCTGCGATCTCCAATTACCCCTGTCTTGCGCTAGCTGATTCCAACTTGCGCCTGAAAATTTCCTAACTTCATCATCCTACCTAGTTTTCTGCCGTCCTCGACTGCGCTTCCCTTCTCTTGGTATCCATTCTGTAACTCTAATGGTGCACCGGTTATCCATCCAACGCATTACTTGGCATGCCCAACTTCATTTTTTCCTCTTAATGTCAACTAGAATATCGGCTATCCCCGTTTGCACACTGATCCACACCGCTCTCTGCCCGTTTCTTAACTTTAGGCCTACCATTTTTCGTTCCATCGCTCTTTGTGCACTTCTTAACTTGCTCTCGAGCTTCTTTGTTCACCTCCAAGTTTCTGCCCTATATGTTAGCACCGGTAGACTGCAGTGATTGTACACTTTTCTTTTCAATGACAGTGGTAAGCTACCACTCAGGATTTGGTAATGCCTGCCGTAGGCACTCCAACCCAATTTATATATTTATTATTTATATAATTTCAATATTTACGCAATAAATAATAAATATCCCATCTAACTTAATAGGGCAATGACTGCAAAAAAGTAGTTGAGATCTCCTTTTGTTCATGCGGACATTAAATTCAAGATTCAAAAACGCTTGTAGATACTATAGATAAGGACGCCACAAATCTTTCTTAAGACTGTGACGTCTTTTTACTGTTGTGATTGTGGTGAAAACTTGGGGGCTTTTTTTTCTCATCTCGGCGAAAAAAGAATTGATAGATGTGTTGCTCTGTCAACATCTCCGATCCCATTTACGCCTTTCTCGAATACTTTTTTTTCGGACAAGACATTGATGCATGAGATCGAAGGAGCCAAAGCAGCATAGAAGATATTACGAAAGCGCAGTGCTATATTCAAGTTGCTATAAAACGGCACGTTTGAAGGGGTTGACGAAACGGCAAGTCGAGGATAGCAAACGAAAACTGAAATTTTAACGCTACGGCTGCTCGAGCGCTCTCGTCGAGGGCTCAACGCAACGAGGTTTTCAGGCTGCCTGTTTTGAAGGCGGAGCTTTTTCTTCTTTTCGTGAGCATAGGCATCTTATCCAAATAGCCTCTGAATACAAAACTGCAACAAATTTTCCCCGCTTCTCACCGTGACTTGCATTTTCCTAACAACTTGGCCTTTTTTTAGAGTGGTATCGTTACACGAATGAAACTTTCTTCGACGTACATTGTGAATTACTTGCTATCTAATTTCGCCACGAAATAACGCAATCGAGTGCGCTCACCAGTTTCTCTGCTACTCGGCGCTAACTCGTCTTGCCGGTTACATTATTCTATTCACTCATTACTTATTCACCTGGAATTCGCGGTCGTCATGAACTTGAGAGCTGCTGCTCCGCTTAAGGGGTAGCTTTTAAGCTCAGAGCCAACTCAAATTTGCAGATTTAAATACCTGTAAAACGAAGGAAGTCTCTGTTTAGTCTACCGTCGATCTGATTTCGAGGAATCTTATCACATTACAGAAGCGTACGTATTTCGGCTCGTTAGTTCATGACTTTAGCATATACAGCGAAAAAGAATAAAATGTAAAGAAGTGACACACAACGACACTGATTAACAAACAAATGTTTGCTCTTTCAAGCAGCATAAAAAGTATACAGTGTGCAGCTCTACAAGAAAACAAATCTCAGGAAAATGCATAGATAGAGAAGGTAACATTCCGGCAGCCATAGGAACCAGCATTTTGATTTAGGACAGCGTACTTCTCACAAAATATTGTCGTAAATTGGCGAGTTCAAAAAAAAATTTACCACGAAGTTAACTAATCCGTAACTCTGCTCCAAAAACAGATATCGCACTTCTGTTAACTGCATGTGTAGGAGCATCTAATGCAGACATCAGTGAAATTTGAGCTACCAGCTCGTCAGATGGTTTACGAGGGTTTTCAAGAAGCCCTAGTCATAAGTTAGCGGTATGTTAAAGAGGTGTATAATACATAAATGTTTTACATGTTTTAACAGGTGCAGTTCACAGAATCGTAATATGGTTAGTTATTACTGAAATACAGAGCTGCAAACTTTGCGCCTTATTGCTTTCGAATTTTGCTAATTCAACAATTTCCTTTGAAAAAATTAAGAGCCTATATGAAAAAAGCATTTTTAACTCAGTCGTTAGATTTTCACATTTACTAGTATCTCATCAAAATTACCGTCGTAGTGACTGATAAAATCAATTCCTCCGTTCCCATGCGTTTAGATAGGTGCTCCAGAGTTAAATATTTATCTCAACTTCCCAATTTATGCAGTGGAAATCAAGGCAAGGACCTCGCGTCCGTGGGGCATAGACGCCGGTGGCGCTCCATGTGAGCCTTTTTTGGAATGCTGGCGAGCTAGGTGTGCTAGGGCCCTCTCTGTAGGCACTTAAATAAGTCACGCAGTAGTACTCATACGACGAAGATTATTTCAATGTGGTGATACCACAAATAAGCAGTTCTGCGAAGGTTGCAAGTGGTGGCAACAAAGCCCAATGAGCAAACAAAACGTCGAGCGCTACCGTTAATGACAATGCCAGAGAAGGAGCGTTTCTGATGGAAGTGAGGAAATCTAAGATCCCAGAGGAAAACAGGCATAAGCGCCCCTATAGGAAGACAAATGCGATAGTGCGCAAAGACGATGCATGTGCCAATAGCCGAAATAGCATTAGCGGCAGTGAAATGTCAGCATCTGCCATATCTTTCTCAAACTCCAAGACAGCTCAGGGACATAAGCGCTTGTCAAGTTGGTGATTATTACGAACTGCTATGTTACGAACGTGAAACACCTGTCTCTTGTGAAATATCAATGTACTCAGATAAAGTAATCGTCTCCTCATGTACCTTGTCGTAAAACCACTTTTCTTGGCTTCTCCAGAGCTAAGGCTCGTAACAACGCGTAACAGCACGTTGTAGCAGCTGCGGAATGATGCGGCATCTTAATTCTGCAATGACAGATTTTCATGCCAGATGGCGCTATTAGAAACGCACTTCACGAACTTTTTCGCGGCCAGTGATGACTCAAACTACAAGATCTGACTGGTGTCAATTTTGACGATAGCAGTTCGTAAGAATGCCCATAATCGACTTTTGTATACTCTCAGTTAAGCTGGGGATAACATCCTGCACATAACCAGTTCATTTTCCTTTCAGCAGAAATTGCCCCATATCGGCGGCCCTCAAAAGCAGCGTTACCCGTATCCTACCCTTAAGTGGCTCGCTGGGCGCCACATAAAAGGCTCATGCCTGATAAACCCCATTTATGCAGCATATGGTCTCGAATGACGCCATAGATGTCTAAAAAATGGCGCCAGAAACGGCAGTTGTCACAGCATGAAAGGATCCCCCCCCCCCTCCCCTCGCCACATTCATAAGCACTGCCGTACCTCTGTCGCGTCACAGCCGGCGCCGCTATTATCCCCGGTAGCCATTTCTCCCGGCACTAAAGCGCACCGAGCAAACGCGAGAGGGAAATGTGAGTGCGTTAGAACATGACGCAAAAGAAAGAAGGGAAGAAAAAGGTAGCAAAAACGATGAGGAAGAGAAAATCAATGGCAATTTAGTGATAAATGCAAGAGAAATGCGTCAGCATTAGTTCGCGCCTCTTCGAGTTCCAGGATACATGACTGAAACCGCGTTCACCACATTGCAAAGTGTTGTTCAGGAGCTCACTCGAAAGACGTCCTGCCTATCCGAGGACAGAAGTGCAATTGACGGTAATCTGGAGCAGACCCCCATCAGTTGCACTATATACAGGGTGTCCCAGCTATCACGCAGCACGATTTAAAAAAAGAGCAACGGCGTTACGCGAAGCAAACCTAGTGCGTATTGTTTTCAGTACAGTGTAGTAGCCGCCAGTAATATTTTCGTTACTAATATTTAATTAAATAATTTTAATTAATTATCTAACTCGAGAAGTACTGTTCTAATTATCAAAGTGTCAATGAGGCGTTTGCAGGCAACCACGTGGGGCATCTAACTGCGGTATTTTCAGCGCCGTACTAATTGCATACTCATTTTTTTTTCAAGTGATAAAGAAACCCCGCGAAATATAAAAAAATACCACGTGACGACGCTCCAACCCGCATAATAAAGCAGCGCCCTCGAACAAGCTCCCTCTGAGTTAGCCAGAATGAAATAAACGAAAGAAAGAAAGAAGAAATCGTTACCGAGTTTGTGGTTTGTCCCGGCCAAAGCAGCACATCGCGTTTGGTGTTGGAAACGAGCTGCGATAGCTGTTGTCGTAGCGTAGATAGTGTGCATGAATGGCTTTTTTTTCTGCGCAGAACACGTCACCGCAGAAGCTGATCGATGAAATCCGCGCAAAGGTTTAAAGGTGTGTTTTGTACCGCCCCAGTCGCCATGTCTTATTCTAATGAGCAGAAGGCGAACATGATGCTTGCCTTGGGAGCTGCAAATGGCAACACAATAAAGGCCGCAAAGATTTATCGGTCATGGAAGTGTGGCGGTAGACCCAACGCATCGACAATCATCAGAAATTATGAAAACCTGCGAGAAACCGGCAGCTTCAAGAAACAGCGGCAGAGGACTTCATCTTTGAGTCATGACATACGCGCGGATGTTCGGGCATTGATGGCCTCAAACCCTCAAGCCAGCGTGCGAGACGTGGCCGCCCAGGCACCAATTTCCAAGTCGTCAGTTTGGAGGATTTGAAATGACTCGGCCTTTCACCCGTACCATGTTAACCTGCACCAATGCTTGGAAGCGAAGGACTTGCAGAATCGTCTAGATTTTTCGAATTGTATCCTCACAAAATCCTATGAATCACCGAACTTTCTTAGCAATGTCATCTGAACAAATGAAGCCAATTTTTGCAGAAATGGCCAGGTAAATCTGCATAATGCACACTATTGGAGTGACTCCAATCCACACTGGGTAAAGCGCACTCGGCACCAGTACCAGTGGTCGTTCAATGTGTGGTGTGGAATTTACGACGGTGGTATAATTAGTCCCATATTCTTCGATCAGACACTCACTGGACAGCGTTACGTGGACCAAATCCTTGAAGGGACGGTGGATGGGTTTTGCAGCGAAGTCCCGCTGTCCCGTCTTCCACTTCTGTGGTATCAGCAATATGGGGCGCCAGTACACAGCAGCAGCCGAGAACGAAACTGGCTAAATGCGACTTTTCACACACAATGGATTGGAAGGCACGGGCCTGTCCATTGGCCGGCTAGGTCACCTGATCTCTCTCCACTCGATTTCTTTCTGTGGGGTTACGTAAAAGATCGCGTTTACGTGACCGAGACGAAGAAGTCAGATGAGCTCAAGGCAAGAATAACGGATGACTGCAGCAGAATCCCACCCTCGGTCATCAAAAAAGCCACTGAAGATGTGATAAAGCGGGCTCAGTACTGCGTGGCTGCACAAGGGGACCTATTCCAACACGTCCTGTAAGCGGCAGCTGGTGTTCAACGGCGCTTACGAGTGCACCGATAATAAAGCAACCCTGAAATCTGACTTTTTCCTTTGTTTTTCGCTCACGTCCCGATTGCCAAATGGGAACATTAGGCAGTGGAACATTACTTAATTGAACGCATCGGTTTTGTCTTTTCTCTACACGTGGGTCACTTCCGAGTGCGTTTATTTTACTTTTATTTTTTGCCATGAACTTGTTTTGGAAGCACGTACTCATGAATAATAACGCCCTCACTTTAATTTGGCTTTGATCCGAAGCAAGCTTCTGGCGCGAAGCATAGCAGCGCATGCACTCCTTCGATGCGGTGCGAGCAGAGCTGGTATTTTGAAATATTGTATTGCTTATTGCGTTTCGGCCGTGATCAGAGCATGGCTTCGACGACGTTATTAAGGACCATTTTTATCAAGTGGCTGACTCAGCAGTGAAAGACAGATAGGAAGCGTGACGTATCATTGACAGGAAGAAATCGCTGCTCTGCCGCGAAACTTGCTGCTGCGGATCCATCCATACCATTGTCAAGGTGATGCGTTGTCTCTTGGGCGGTGCGACAGGCGAAAGCCGTTGCTTTCAATCAGCTTACTTGAGGGCTCTGCTTTATGATGCGAGTGGGAGCGTCGTCACGTGGTATTTTTTTATATTTCGCGGGGTTTCTTTATCACTTGGAAAAAATGAGTACGCAATTAGTACGGCGCTGAAAATACCGCAGTTAGATGCCCCACGTAGTTGCCTACAAACGCCTCATTTATACTTTGATAATTAGGACAGTACTTCTCGAGTTAGATAATTATTAAAAGTATTTAATTAAATATCAGTAATGAAAAAATTACTGGCGGCTACACTGTACTGGAAACAATACGTACTAGGTTTGCTTCGCGTAACACCGTTGCTCTTTTTTTTAAATCGTGCTGCGTGATCGTGCACCCTGTATATATATATATATATATATATATATATAGTAGTAACTGGATTTTTCAATGGGCCAAGCGTATTTAGGAAAATCAGAAGCACAACTTCGCGGTTATCTTAGGTTTATTATTTTCCCAACAGTTTCGGTCGGTGGACCGACCTTTTTCATCCCTTGAAAAAGGTCGGTCCACCGACTGAAACTGTTGGGAAAACAATAAACCTAAGATAACCGCGAAGTTGTGCTTCTGATTTTCATATATATATATATATATATATATATATACTCCTATATATATATATACACACGCAATAAAAATGAAGATGACAAAGAACTTGGGCAGGAAACGCAAAATCGGCGGGAGTGCAGGAAAATTAAATTACATTCTCGTGTATTACGTGCCGAACCACAATATGATTAGGGAGCACACCGTAGTGGGCGGACTCCGTAATAACTTAGACCACCTGGGGTTCTTTAATCTTCACCAAACGCATGGTACGTGGACGTTTTCGCATTTCAATCCCATCCAAATGACGCCTGCGCGGCCGGGACTCCATCCCGCGTCCTCGCGGTTAGCAGCGCAACGCCAAATCCATTACGTCACCATGGCGGGTGCAGTGCAGCAAGACAGCGCGCTCAGATCGAGTACGCATTGCTGCGCTTTGTTGTGTTCGCAAGTTCTTGTGATCCATGACAAGTTAATTTATCAAATGCAGATAGTTTCAATATTTTTACAGCGAAGCTGTATATGGTTAGCTTACAGCGGATCGATGTCGGTAGACCAAAAATCCCGCAGATAGTGCAATACCGGGCCGACCCACGACGGAGGTGACGCAGGCTTCAAGCGCTCCACCAACTTCCAAAAATAAGTTTAATATATTGCGTCTAAATACAACCCGTATCAGATATTAAGCTGCTAAGAACAGATACTACACTTTGGCCCGCGCCGGCCATGTCTACGTTCGCAGCATACACGTGTACGCCATCCCGCGTATTCAAGCTATAGTCCCTACCAATCTGAGCGTCTTCTGTCTTCTGACGTCATGCTCTACGTAGGCTTCTTTCCTCAGTTCTGCTCCGACTGTGAAAGGGGTAGGCCACGTGCTGTACCAACACCACCCAGATAGCACAAGGCCTCCGCACTCCGATCCATGACGTCATGGTACCTGGCCCGACTGCCCTAGAATCTAATGGAGATGCTCCCGAGTAAGCAGTGGTGTGATTTCGACGTCGCCGCTTTCGTCACGCCAGGCTTGGCAATAGAAATTTCGGGCCAGCTAGCGTGACGTTATGGATTGAAGAGGCCTCGTGCTGTTCAGGTGGTGTTGATGTGCGGATGCACATGATGGAATATAGGTGGAGTTTCATTGAAGCGGTAATTTAAATACTGTAAAAGTCAGGATGATAGGTTCAATTGTGTTGGTTTGATTCAATGTATACCGTCCAACGTGATCAAGGGAATATGTTGATCCGCTTTTAATGCTGCGCATTCTTAGCTGTTTTATGCATGTCTATGCTCCCCAGCGCTCCCGAGCTATGCCCAAATACAAATACTAAATTATGACGCGTGTGTTTGCTTATCTTTTTCCCGGTGACAGCGTTTCAACGGGTAAAAAATGTAAGTTTTCGCTCAGCGGAAGACGCGCCGGCATGTACCAGAACATTGTCGATCGTTGACTGTGACATTACTTTATTTGAAATCCAGCGATTGGGAGGCTCGGGCCTGGGGCCGCCTAGATGGCCACTGGGCCGGAGCTGTTGCTCCCGCACGGCATCCATGGCTCGCTGGACGGCCCAAAGTTGGTCTAGGAGTTCTGAGCTGAGTAGCGTGGCCGACCACCGCGCCCGTAGATTTTCCGGGGAGACTGCCATTTTTTCTTGATATACTTTACATCCCCACAACATGTGTTGAAGGGTGGCTCTAGCAGACTTGCATAGCGTGCATATATCGCTGGCGTAATATATCTCGGGGTAGAGAGTCTTTAACTGCACGGGATTCACATAGGTTTCTGTTTGTAATCGCCTCCAAGCAACGGACTCAGTTCTGTTCAGTTTAGTGTGAGTCGGTGGTAATATTGGCCTCTGATTTTGATAGAATTTCGTAATATCGCTAAATCTTGTTAATCTGTCTTTTTCTTCTCGCCGATTATATCTGTTGTAGGCACACTTTCTCTAATCCAATTTTAAGCACTACGCAAATATTGTACATTCTGGAAGGCATGCGAGCACCAGGGATTACGCTGCAATCTTCGATTAGTCATGTATTAATAGCCGGTGAGCTTGACCCGCCGATCAGATTTTGATCACTGACGCATGTGCCCTTCAGTATCGTTCTGCCCGACAGTATACTTGTTTTTTGTGGGCACATGTTCGCCAAATAAAGAGTTTAGTGACTCTTTATTTCAGACCATGTCACGGTCTGATTCTACCCCGTCACTACAACTTGACAATCAGGTGGGTACAATGCGAGATGCCTATGTAACAGTGCCAGGGGGATGAAGGCGATTTATGACGATTTTCCATGGCATAATAGTGATGACAGGCACAGAGAAGTACCACACAGATCTTGATATTTGAAGAATTATGTAACACTTCTGCCACAGTAAAGCGCATACCCATGCATTCTGGAGGACTGACCAAGAATGGGCAATGGGCCCACACAGAATGGTTAAATTAGGTATCAAATAAATCAAAGAATATGTTGAATATATAGCAATATTTCGTAAGAATATCGCTATATATAAGAATATCGCAACAGTGTGTTCTAAGAGATACCTATGGGTCGACATTATACGTTCAGGTTTTGTACAGGAACTCATTTTTTAGTACGCAGAACAGAGGTGCCAACACTCATCCTGCTTTGTCGGTCAGCATACAGGGGTGACATAAGCATGTTTGCGGCATGGCACTACTATACGGCGCACATATAAACTTCGTATAATAATACTACTACCATTAATAATCAGCCTATGTTTATGTCACCTGCAGGGCGAAAGCCTCTCCCAGCGATCACCAGTTACCCCTGTCTTGTGCTAGCTGATTGCAACTTGCACCTGAAAATTTCGCAATTTCATCACCCCGCCCAATTTTGTGCCGTCCTCAACTGCACTTCCGTTCCCTTAGCACCCATTCTGTAACCCTAATTGTCCACCGGCTATCTGGCCTATATATTACATGGCCTGTCCAGATCCATTTTTTTCTTTTAATGTCAACTATAATATCAGCTATCACCGTTTTGTTGTCTGAAGCACACTTCTCTCTCTACTTGTCTCTTAGCATTACGCCTAACATTTTTCATTCCATCGCTCTTTTCGCCGTCCTTAACTTTTTCTCGAGATTCTTTGTTAACCTCCAAGTGGTTTTATTTTCAACGACAGTTGTAAGCTCCCGGTCAGTATTTGGTAATGCCTGCCGTACGCACTCCAACACACTTTTATTTTTCGCTAAAGTGCTTTCTCCTGATCTGCGTCGGCTGTGAGTAATTCACCTAGATAAACGATCTCCTGCGCAAGTTCTAGAGGCTGACTGGCGCTAATAAATCCTTGTTTTCATGCCAGGGTATTGATCATTACCTTTGTTTTCTGCATCATATTCTTCAGCCCTACTCTAAAATTTTCTTCATCAATATTCTCAATCATTTGTTCTAATTCCTCCCCAGTGTTACTGAACCGGACAATGTCACGTGGAAACCGGTGGTTCTTGAGATATTTGCCGTCGAACTTCACGGGGAGGGTCCCGTTTTCAGTATTAATACTTTGGCACCCTCGTCTGTATATTAGATTTATGTACCTATGTTTTGTGTATGAATAAACTTCAACTTCAACTCCTAAGCCTCTCCAGTCTAATAGCTTGAATACTTCAAACCATGCAGGGAATGGCATTGAAGAGACTGTGTCTCCTTGCCTGACCCCTTTCTTCATAATTACTTTTCTGTATTTCTTGTGCAGAAGCAAGGTAGCTGTGGAACTTTGTAGATATTTCTGAAGATATTCACGTATGTCTCCTGTACTCCTTGATTGCGCAATGCCTCCATGACTCCTGGTATCTCTACTGAATCAAATGTTTTTTGTAGTTATAAAAGCCATATAGAGAGGTTGATTGCGCTCCCCAGATTTCTCAATTACCTCATTGATGACATGGACGTGATTTATTGGAGAATATCCTTCCTGAAGCCAGCCTGTTCTCTCTGTTGAATGAAGTCAAGCGTTGCTCTGATTCTATTGGAATTATGTTGAATAGTTTATACTATACTGAAAGCAATCCAATGGACGTATAATTTTTCATTTCTTTAACGTATCCTTTCTGATGCATTAGTATATTGTTGGCATTCTTCGACCTCTCTGTTATACTTGAAGTACTAAAGCATTGTGTATAAAAGGCCACAACCTTTTCAAGCATAATATACCTCAATATTTGAGCACACGAACTGTTATTTCATCTTCTCCTGTCGCTTTCTTCATGATCGATCTTGCAAGGCCCTTCTAACCTCTTAGCTAGTCATAGAAGGAGCATCTGCTTCCAATGAAGGTTGCGTGGCTGTTCTGTTTGCTGCCATAGTCTACTGATTCTATATGATGGCCCAATTCTATTGGACTTTATCCTAAAGAAAATTAAGGGATCTTACGTGCCAAAACGACAATCTCATTATGAGGCACGTCGTAGTGGGGTACTCCGGAATAATTTGGATCAGCTGGGGTTCTTTAACGTGCACGTAAATCTAAGTACACGGGTGTTATCGCATTTCACCCCCATCGAAATGAGGCCGTCCTGGTTGGGATATGATCGCGCGACCTCGTGCTTAGCAGCCCAACACCATAGCCACTAGCTAAGCAACCACGGCGGGTGGGAAATTTTCTGGGTGAATATCTTATACGATGCGGAAAGTAAGCTAATGGGCCTTCAAATCTTATAATTCTTTAGCGCCTTCCTTATTATGGATAAGTAAAACGTTGCCATGATGACGGTTATCTGGTACACTTGGCAAATTTCGTATATACATGCACCAAGATTTAAAATATGCAAATGCCACGTAGCTAGACTGAACCAAAGTGACGTTGCTTGCGTCGCTTGGAGATTTATTCGCCTTCCACCTAATCACATAATTAGTCTTAAATAATTATTCAACTTCTAAAATATTATGATTACATGAAAAGTGTCAATGAGAAAATTAGTAGAGCGACATGAAAAACTCGTGATACAGCTTTCTGTTGCTCAATACGCGCTAGGTAAAAGTGTTTTTCAGCGCGTGAATGAAGCCCGCGAATACACCCGAAGTGCCTCGAGCGGCCAGTCGCGCGGCAATTTTGTACGTGTTGTACGTGTTGTTGTACGTTCAGTCCAAGAGGGCATAATAGGTACGTGCTCTACTGTTGCACAATTGGCACAGAATTCCTAAATGTATCGAGATTCGACGCAGTTGAATTGATTTCCATAAGAATGGCAGAAGGCCCGAAATTTTTCCATTTGACAGAGATCCGGTCCCCGTGTTGTTCTTGCGTTGTACTTCTCGATGCATAAATCTATCATCACTATTCTTCCTTCGAAAAACGTCATACTTAGCCTTCATTCTCGTGACATCGCTACATAGACATTTCACCCTCAATTTATTGATTTAACGCATCAATTTCGGCGTAGCTTGGGCACGGTGGAGTGCGTAAACATGCATAAAACGACAAAAATTGCATGCAAACAGTGTTTTGACTTTTACGCTGTACCTTCGCAATCATATTATGATGTTGCACTCTGCATAGAATGAAAGCAATGATAATTGTACCTATTGCCGTTAGTAGTAACGTATTGAAATTACAGCTTCACTAAAGCTTCGCTTCACGTGTATTCCAACACGTGCGTTTAATCTGCGTAATTGCCTTTTCATTTCTTTCTTCATCGCAACTAACGAACAGAAGTCCTCTATCAGAGAACGTCTTTAAATGTGTACAAGGCGGCCACTTATTCTGCGTCCCTATAGCCTCTGTAAAGTATTCGAATGAAAAGGCTAAACGTGTACCAAACCATCCTGCAGTGAAGCAATTATCTGCTCCATACGTATGATCACATGTACATTACTTACAGTATAAATGCGACCATGTCACAAACAGCCATTCCTTTTATCATTGCAGCAAAACGCATTTTTAGCATGTACTGGCACAAAAAGCATACCAATCTTTTTTTGTGTGCAAGTCATCTGCCCTCTCCCACTGCACAGAATTGTTTACTTGAAGTAAACAAAATTCCCGGCTCCCCAGAGCACCCTCATTTATAAGCCCTGAAATGTCAATAGTATGTAGCTAAGCTTGCACAAGATGTGCAAGTGTATATTTTTAAACTAATTTGCACATGCTATTTCATTGTTCGTTAACGTTGAAGCCTAGCGTAGCGCGGTGATTCTACAATTCGTCATATTAATCCCCCACAATATTCACTCCTGTTTGGGCTGCAAATAGGTGTTCCATACATTTTATTTCCCTGTCCGATAAAACAGTAATCAGTTTTGTTGACAATATCTGCATTTAACAAAAATCCTTGAATTTATATCACAAAAACGCGCGAACACAGCGCACACCAAATCCCAGCGCCATCTCTAGTTGCACTCCCTCCGTTTCTCCTTTCGTTGGCTAAGTTTTTTTATATTGTTTTCACCTTGCGTCATGTTTTAACGCGCTGATAATGTCTCTCGGGTTTGCTCCGTGCGTAAGAGAGTGGGGTGGCGGGGTGGAGAGTTCAGGTTGAGAAGAGACACATATATCTGCAGCCCAAATGGGAGCTTGGCTCAGTTTTTTTGCGGATAGGCAAGTGCGAATAAAAAGGATAGAACTATCAGGGAAGGGCTAGAATATGAAGGTGGGGTCCCACTGCGGGACTGGCGGCGGTCTGGAGCAGACCCCTAGAATCTGTTGGACAGCGAAGTTTCCTCCAAAAATTCGTGGACTGCCTTTGAAGGCATGGTTATGGCGGCACTTTGGAAAAAACGCTTAACCTTGCACTCGGCCGCGCAACGCTTGAAACAGCGATGCTACGCGGTCGTAGCCCAGCTTTTTCGGAAGTGCGCGCGAATTTTTTGTCTTATTACTCATTATGATGATAATTTCCTTGCGCGCGTCTCGGACTTACAGCCGTCACAGCGCGTTGCATAGCGCAGCTTCCAACACCGACCCCACGTTCCAGGAGACCCGCTCCGTGAATCCGTCTCTTTCTCTCTCGCTCTCATGGCACGCAAAACCTCTTCACCTCGCAGAGCACGAGCGTACGAACGCGCCAGCTGTGGACGAAGACGACGACGCTCGAACGCAATCATATGGTTCGTATAAATGCATGTTCTGCAAGTGTGGCAGTATAGCCTAGGGGTTATACGACGCTCGCTTTGGGAATGGGAGTACGCGGGTTCGAGTCCAAGCTCGGCAAGAAAGTTTAATTTCTTACTTAATATTTTTTGATACGCACCACGAATTACCGCTGGCATAAACAGCTTCGCTGTTAAAATCAGACCCGCGATAGTGGAGGCCGGGTGGCCCTGCTGGCGGAGGGTGGCAGCAAGATTTTGTATTGCGTTGCGTGTGCTGCGCAATGACACATGTGGTGCTCCAGTGTTTCATCTGCCCCGCTGTCTTTGCACGCTGGGGAGGAGGTCCTACCCCGTCGGTGGTTGCGGGTACCGTACGCTTCGAAGGCTGCTGCGAAGCTGCCACACCGACTCTAGGATTCCTGGAGAATCGTGACATGCGGTGACGAGCAAATGTTTTAGGCGCTAGTGCTGCGTATATGCGGTTGTTCAGGCATGAGGCTTTCGTGTACGGCCAAGCAGGCCGCTCCTGGGTTGGTCATGGTTAACTCCGCAATTCATGGCCGCCTATATGGTGCTGCATCTGCTAAAATGCAGAAGTATTGGTTCTGTGCAGGATGTTATTCAGGACTTGATGAAAGTGTACTGGCTGCGGGCACCGGTGGTTGAATTATTTAAAATGTTTGTCCGCAGCAACTAATAAGTGACCTGTAAAACAAAGGCAAAACATACTAGCACGGGAGCTCGACAATGCGTGGCCCGCATCTCCTGCAACACCTGGAAAAATAAACTGCAACAATGCTTTCCCGATTTCACTAGCCCATGTTTTATCTTCGTTGGTCACGTCGCGCCCCACTACGGCCTACCAATTAGATCGCAAGAAATCATTCGCACTTATTTCAGCGGCTTCGCTGTGTGCAGTCAGATTACTATAAAAATAGAGACAATGCATTCTTTGCAACAGCGCCCCTGGTTCACTAGGCATTATTCCCGAAGATGCAATGCTATGAGTAATTGACGGTATCATGCAGGTGAAAAATTTATCGTGATTTTTTGCATTCATGTCCGCCACTTGAAGTCATTCCTTTGTATATTTGCACGTTTGTCAATGATTCAATGCGTTCATGCACTTTGTCGTAACCAACGCAACCTTTTATTGCTACTGCTGTCGCCCATGTGTCAAACAGGCGCGTGGCAACATCAGTGCAGGCTTTTGCTCCTCGTTCCTTGTATTCCTAAATACGTAGAGTAAAGTGAACTTGAATATGGAAATATACACTGTCACCGATGCTATGCGATAGCAGTCGCAGTGCGTCTGAATTCAGTGTCACTGAGTGAAAATTGCTGTGTCTGAAGCAACGATAAGGACAAACTGTCGGTAGACATGCAAGACACCAGCTTTAAAGAAAAACAAGACTCACGGCAGCCCTTAACCAGGTGCTCACGGAATGTGTGTAAGAAACAAAACCATGCCGTAATAACAGAACACGGAGGCTCAAAGCTTGAACTGGTTTAAAATGATTGAAAAAGGGATGTATCAGGCTGACGCCAATGTTTCCTCAAGGGGTGCCACAGACACGTCTCCTTGCCGAAACACTGACTTCAGCTCCAAAGCTCCCTTGTCCGGCCACTGTCGATGACCCTTATAAGCAGTTTTAGGGCTAAAACTGATCTCAAGTACCTTAATTGCGTACACTTCATCATCACATCACTTTATTTTCTGAAAGACTGCCATAGAGGGTATTACATGAGAGTGTCAAATTTCCTCATGGTGTCAGTCAATCAAAACGATAATCAGCTACGTTCTTCAGAAAACATGATGGACAGGTGATTCAAGCAATTTGTTGAGAAATGCCGTTCCGTTCCGACATTGCGTGTGGAAAAAAAACTGCGAAGGAAATGCAACAGTACGAGCACGTGGTCGTAACACTTGAAGTTGATGGCCGGTGTGATGATATGCGGATCGGGAGGGAGATATGTCCAACTGCCTTTGGCACGACAACGCCTTCCTCTGCTGACAATGCTCTGCTCTGCTGACAATGTTCTGCTGAATTAAAGAACTAGATCAAGTCTAGAAAATACATGATGTGAGAGTAACTGACGTGCTCCATGATCTTGCAAGGAACGCTTGTTGAAGAGCTGGGACGGTAATGTAATGGTGGGTCTTTGTTACCTGTTTTATTCATAAGGATATCCTTTTCCACTGTCCAGTCCTTAGGCATCCTAGCACTGGCAAGAGACTGAGAGTACAACGAAAAGAGCTAAATAGATGAAATGCATTTTGTATTTTTTTTTCGAACTTTGAGTTAATATCATCAATACGAGATGAGGGTGACAGTTTAATATTTTCAAACTGGGATGATATACCACAAACAGGGTACAATTGACGGAATTGTTTGTCCAATGTGAGGGAACGTCAAAGAACATGGTGAATAAGTTTCTGTGGTAAAAACAGGTGAAAAAGCAATCTTCAGCATACTTGCACATTCAGCGTCGGTAAATACCTCGTTATATTCGTTAGTGAGACTTATACTACACGTACTTTGAGGATTAAATAATTCCGAAAAGTTTCTAGGATTATCTGCGATATGTTAGGTACCTCAATGTGAATGAATGCACAGTCCACACGATGAATGGCTGCTGCACTCTCAGCAGCATAGTATTTATCGCATGCGTGTATGTTCGCTTTGGTCGTAGCTGAGCGAAAAAGGCGTTCCCTTTTTTTTGCTAACATTTTAAGGGACATAGTAAAGCACGGCTTTTCAGAGTTCACAGGAAAGGTACTTTTATGAATGCACTTATTTACTAGCTCGTCTACATTATTTTTGTAGAGCATCCACTTATACAAATCCAAATAAGACAGAAGTTCACTGAGAGATGGTGGTTAGAAGGGAGGGGTAGCATTGGTACAAGAAATTTCGCTGTAGCGAATGTGACGACGTGGGGACTTGTCCTCGTCGAGGCAGCAACTGCCTAGCAACAACAAGACAGTTGGTGCCCTGATGAAGACGCTTGCAAGGCACGACATAACATCCTCACCATTTATTTCCGTAGCACATGCCAGCACTTTGAGAAGCGTGGCTGGCATGTTCGATCACATAGCAACAGTTTGCTTATAAGAGCACACTAGCTTCTCCTATGCTCCCCTGTAGGAGTTAGCGATTCGAGGCATGTGATATTGCACAACGCTCTGGATCGGTAGAGATAGTGTGCCCAGCGCGCTGCCTTCGGCAGAGCACAAGTTGGCGACAGAGAGGATGCCCCCGGCGTTGCGCGTTGTGTAACACTACTACGCACGAGAAGAGCCAGATACACGTTTGCGAAGAATTGCATGCACAGCCGTGAGTCCCGCTGTTATGACTGCGTTAAACTGCCAGGCGCAGTTGTGCAACAGCTGCACAAAACCATGCCACTTCAACTGGATCAGAAAACTCATAGACAAGCACAGTATGGTGCAAAATTTCACAAGATTCTCCTAATTTGACTATCCTTTTCAATGCTTTCTCCGTAAATACTTTAGGGCGATGCTTTCTCTCCAAACCACCCTCGATTTGGCGAGGCTGCTGCTAGGGCGCTCAGCATTGGCGGATATATTTTTAGATACGTTTAGAAAGGTTAGATGTGCGTCGAATGAAACTACCAGTGAACGGGCTTATTCTGGGTGATCATTTTCAGTTTTCCGGAATTTTTAAACATTGCCTGTGACAGATAGCATAATTCTTGGCCTTGACCTGGATTATTTGAAGCGGCGGAAATACTAGCGCGAAAAATAGAAACACATATTCAACGTACCTAAAGTTTACAAATTACCTTTGTAATTATTTACTCTACGGCCCATATTGCAATTTACGAATTGTAGCCAGTGAGTTACCAAGAAGCATCCGCTTGATAAGAATCTCCAGGGTGACAGCAGTTTGGAGATTTAATTTCCCAAAGTGTGGGACAAAATACATGGACGTTCCAATTATCCATGTGCTTGAATGCATAGAAGAACGTTTTGTTAAAAAAATGGCTGTGGTTTAGCTCCGGTTAAAGCTAGTCAAGTAGCGATAGCTACAGACCCCCGGCTGCGCTTAGGCTTCACTTGTAGTAAGACATGGTGTTATTAAAATTTGTGGTTTCCCACTAGACTAAGAGAGACGTTGTGGTCAAATAACGGGTAAAACCAACGGCAGGAGTAGTGGCCGCGCGGCGACCGCAACAAGCCGTGTGGTGTGACGTCACACAGAGGGCGCGGCGAGCGCGCAACCGCTAAAACCCCTATATATAAAAAGTAGCGCCAACCACTTCCCTCCTCCTTCGTTCCACTGTCGCGCTCGGCGCGGCCAGCGCGATCGAGGTGCGATATCGACAGTGGCGCCGCTCATGTCGACACTGCCGTAGCAGACGATGGCTGACGCGCTACCAGATTAAATCAGCGGAAAACTTAGATCGCGCCCTGCGCAGCAGTTTTTGAGGTGCGATTTTGCTTCATCACTCAGTAACTAGCCTTAATAATGCCGTTTTGCAGTAGCAACGCGACGATGCGAGACGGCGCAAATATCAAGTGTGCGCTCGCCGGATGGTAAACAAAAAAAACCTTTTGCCTTCGCCTTATCTGTTGCGGCAGCTGAAGGCGCAGCAGCATGCCATCACAACGAAGTTCTCGTCCCAAGCACATTTGATCCGTTTGTGCGTACAGCACTTTCGTCGCACAGGCCCGAGAATGGCGATCAGAGCGCGCTGGAAAGAAAAAAAAAAAAACATACGAACGCGTGACGCGTGCTTCCACGTGACACGGATTGGTTAATGGGGGAGCGGAGTAAAGTCCCTATATAAGAAAAGTACCGCCATCAACTCTTTCCTCCACCGCCTCCTCTGCTAAAGCGCTTGCTTCTTTCTTTACTTTTTGCTTGCGAAAGCCAAGTGGACGGTGGCGCACCTAGAAAGTCCATGTTGAAGCTTTCAGGCAGGGCGCGCGCCGTCGCCGCCGGCGGCGACTGCAGCTGCGCAGAGGACTTTCAACATGGCTCTGAGGCGGAAAAAAAGAAAATATAAGGAAGTGAAAAACGCCCGCTATCATCGTCCAATCGGAGATACAGGAGAGAGAGAAGCGGCGTTTATCAAAGGATGGCGGTACTTTTCTTATATAGGGATTTTAGAGCGGAGGAGGCTGGGGCGACAGGAGGCGGCGAGCAGGAAACGCTGCGGTGAGCGCGGTGGCGGCAAGATATAACAATGGCGCTCCTTTTTATATTATATTTTCGCGGCGATCCCGTGGGCGCTGCCATGTTTGATCACGTGGTGACGCGTCCATTGCTTGCCTCAACTGCCTCCGTTGCCTCCTTGTTTACAATTGAAGTGTATGACGCCGGTGCCGCTTAGAAAACTTCTGTTTTCGGAGATATCGTAGACGGTGACTAGATGGACGACACGAAGCTTTGATAACAGCTTCAGAGAACATGCAAAAGCTCTTTCGGAGCTGATTAAGCTATGTCCAAACGGCGCAAGCAACGTATATGGTGCTTGTTCTAAAAGCGGGGCTAAATATGTATTCCAAGCTATCCAAGCTTTCCGATTATGAATTCAGTCAGGATTAGTGGGTTTTGCTCTTTGTTCTTTATTCGGCAAATATTTTGAAGCAGTGGCTTGTCAGTTTCTGACTCGGTGAAATTCATCGGTGCGGCCACTATCTGATTATTTTTTGCCTAATCGCTCGCGGGTGTGCTCAGTTCCGGTAGATTTGTTCTTGCTGCGCACAAGGCTTGAAATGTAGCTGTTTTGTACATTGTAATACCTTGTAGCAAATATATATCACAGCTAGTAACTCCCTTACTCTTGTGGACCGTCACGAAACATTCAGCTTCGACCATTCGTGCGCCATAGGTGTCGTCCGTCATTTATTGTGCGTATACAGTGCGCATATATTTAAGTGTGCGCCCATTCACTTATTCTTGATACGTCGGCGATAGAGTGGGCGTAAGTTTTCCTGCCATTTGGGACAGATGTGTATAGATAACGTGCGCGAAACTTACTATGACAGGAAGCGGCGCTACTCCCTTTGAGTGGTACTCACTCTTGCCGACGTTCTGGGGATGAAGTCCTTTCTTTGAAGGTTAGCCATACAAGGCTGGCGGATGAGCAAATTTATGTATACTCGAGGAAAGCCGTACATCTCGAAGTGCCGGAAACACGTTCGGACAGTTTCAGCAGCGGTCCGCGAACTTCGCCACACAGTCATTCTATTCCTTAACATGCCAGTCACTATTTTTGCAGCCAACTACTGCACACGTCTTCAATCCACATGATTCAATCTAGCATGATTGGAGCACAGTGTATTAGCGAAAACTCGGTTGCATTTCCGACAGCTCATCGCACAGAAGCAAGGTAGAAGCGGTAGTGGTTTCGTATTCGTGCGCGGTCGCTGAGGAGAGGTATGGCGCGCAGCCGTGAACGCTATCTTGTTTCTCTAAAGCAAACTGCTTCCGCGAAAAGGGTCAATAGAGGGGCTTTACCAACGGCAGGAGCGGTGGCCGCGCCGCGACCGCGGCGAGCCGAGTTGCTGTAGAATCGAGAGCCGTGGTGTGACGTCACAGTGTGGTGACGGCAAAGAGGCGAAAACCTGTCGTAATGCAGCTATCGCTAAGAAAAGGTACGCGCAACAACAGTGCATCTATACGGCAAGTTTCATGGCTATCATCTCCTTGGCCTGCGGTGTACGACACTCAACGAATGTTTGCACCCCAGTGGTTGTGTTTCTCGACGACGATTAGAGGCTCATCGCGCTCTCCTTATTTTTCTAGAATTAACTAACTGAGGTTCATGTTTGTAACTCAGAGGCTATTTCTTCTATTAATGTTTTTTTAGTAGCGTGACCTGCAGTGACCGGCCCTACGGTATGTGACCTGTGCTGCGTGTTCTACTTTATTCTTTCAGATTTGTCATCTTGCTCTTTCTTTCCATTTTCCTCCCCTCCTTTCTATCTTCCATTTCTATGTTTCTGTCTCCTCCTTCCGTAGAGTAGGCAGGCGTTGTGCCCCTTCAGGTGGAAGTTCCAGCATGCTCCTCGATTTTCCTTTCCGTTCAAAAGTATATGTTTTCAACTCAAATCATAATAATGGCGCATATCTGCAAACTGGTGTGTTTCTGTAAATTTTTTCCAAGTGGATACGCCTTGAAAACTCACCGGCTACAATTCGAAAATTGCAATATGTACCGTAAAGTCATTACTTGAAGAGTTAATTAGTACACTTTTTAATTCGTTTAGTATGTGTTTCGATTTCTCGTGCAAGCAATGTCCGCCTCCCTGAATAATCCAACTGAAGAACTAAAATTATGTTATCGGTAATAGGTGATTTTTCAAAATTCTGAAAAACTTGAAAATTATCACACCGCTGAAAGTGGTAGTACGTCCACGTTTCTCCTGCACAAGGGAAAATAAATTCCTAAATAAAACCTGAGCATATAACGCCGGGGAGCATGTGATATTGTTGATGTCATGACCTATCAGACGTGTTACTCATCCGTTGTGACACCTGTGCTAAGGCACAAACGGTGGGTGACCGCCACGCACATGGAGCCAAGCCTCCACGCCCATGGAGCCGAAATGCTGATGATCATAGTTTTTTTCTACAAGCGGACACAATCTCCTGCAACCTAGCCCTTAACAGCTTCGCTGTAAAGTGGCTGAGAATAAAGTAGGGACCTTTCTGGTGGATAAGCGTCAATATTGCACGATACTACATGTTGCATAGGGATGAAAAAAAAACAAAATTTTACACATCACCTGTTAGTTCTAACGCATTTTGTTCGGCGTTTTACTAAAGCTTCGCTTCATATATATTCCAACATGCGCATTTGATCTGTATATATTTTTTTTATTTCTTTAACCATTTGAACCAGTCAAGCGGTGTGGACATGGCAAGGCTACTACCTATAACCGAGAATTTATAAATTAGGGCCCTGCGTACAGAGTTCGCTTACGCAATATTGGAGCGGTTGCTGGCTGCGAAAAGAAAAGCAGCGGATCTTGAGAAAATACACGATCCTAATTACAGCTGATGATATTTTGTGAAATGGTTTGGGCCAAATGCTCCACGATTTAAAGGAGCTATTACGAGTGTACACATTTCTGTGCGATCTCCGTTCTTTGGTAAGGTTCTGCAAGTATTTTCATCTACTGTAATAGACGGAAAAAGTCTCTAATTGTGATAAAACTCCCTCTTTCGTGGCGTGAATTTCTGTTGCCACAAAAAACACTAAATTCTACAGACCCTATAAATCTAAAACCACTCGGAAAACCTCGGCAATGCACAGAACTGTCCGCGGACAGAATGCGTCACTTTGTCATGATGTAATGTGGCAGCAATGCCGTTTTTTTTTATCGCGAGCGTTACCTATAGTTAGGCGACAGTTTAGTCATTGCAGAGAAATATGTGACTGATTAAAAACTTAGACGTCATCTTCTGGCCAACTTTCTCGGCATTGGAGTAAGGAGACTGCGAGTGAGGAGAATTAGAGTCGATGATAATGTGGCGACGAGCGACCACGTAGACCGGTAAAGTCTCAGGGCTCTCGCGTGAGAGGAAAAACCGACACCCGATCTCTTAGCGTACACTTTTTAATCTGTCTCGGAACGCTAGCTTCTGGCGGTGCGTGCCAGCCGCTCGTGCTTCGTGCAGACGCGAGCGTCTACGTAATTATCATGCGTCGCCGATGCTGCTGCCGCTACAGAGGGCTACCCACCCCCCCCTAGAGAGGAGGAAAGTTCGACGAACGATGAAAAGTCCACGTGACGGTGCGTGTCTTGGCGTTGGTCTTGGGTGTCACGGACGGAGGCGTGGACGTCGAGATGACGTGCGGCGATTTTCTGCTGCACAGATGATGCGTTCCAGGCGCTGTCACAAGGCGTCGAGCGTAGATTGCGCTGCTGAAGAGCAGGGAAGGGTTCGCAGGGCGGTTGTATTTTCACCCGGAGACGATGTGATGGCTGCGTGGCTGCGTAACCAGTTATGCGTTGTACGGCAGTATTGTACGCAAAAGTCACGAATGGCAAAAATGCGTCTAAGTTTGTGTGGTCTGGTTGAATATGCATGGCTATCATGTCGGAGAGCGTGCGATGACAGCGCTCAGTTAGTCGGTTGGTTTGAGGATGGTAACTCGAGGTTGTGTTGTGGGTGGTGCCGGAGGCTCGGAGCAATTCGGCTACGATTTGTGAAAGGAATGCCTTTCCACGGTCGCTCAGGATGACACGAGGAGTACCGTGACGCAGGATTAATGCTTGAAGTATAAATGCAGCCACTTCACAAGCCAACGCCGATGTCACGCAAGCTGTTTCGGCGTAACGTGTCAAGTGGACGACGGCTGTCACTATCCATCGATTGCCGGTGAGAGTCGTGGGAAGGGGACCATACAGATCAATACCAACGACTTCGAATGGTGCCGACGGACACGGGACTGGTTGGAGCTCTCCGCTTTGACCTGATGTTGGTAACTTTCGGAGCTGGCAAATGGCACAGGAAGCGACGTACCGCGCTACACTAGTGGATAAGCCAGGCCAGTAGAAGCTACCTTTGATGCGGTCGTATGTTTTTTGAAAACCAAGATGACCAGCAGTCATGTCGTCGTGATAGGCCTTAAGAAAATGAGCGCGAAGAGAGCGAGGCAGAACAGGCACCCAGCGTTGACCATCGGTGTGATAGATGTGGCGGTACAGGGCGCAGTTGTCGAGCTTGAATTGCTTGAGCTGTCGACGAAGGCGAGTGTTGGGCGGGCGCGAAGTGCCCTGAATGCGGTCTATGATGCGTCGAAAGTAGGGGTCAGCGAGTTGGTGAGGTGTGCTGGTAGACATCGAAGCCATGTGCGTCTGCGTTGGTTTAGGAAGCATCGATGGCACGAGGGCTGGGGTAACTGCGGCTACCTGCGCGCACGTTGGTGGGGGCCTATAGGGACTAGAGGGTCCGTATACGCAGTACCCGTCATAGACACCAACTCCTTCTTGACAACGTCACGCAAAGTGGTACTGGGGGTGTGGGCAGGAATGGGACCTGCCGAGAAGCCATGAGACTGCAGATCTTCTCGTATGATTGCGCGGACCATTGCGCGCAACGAGGGATCGGCGGTAGGGTTGTTGTCACGGGTGTCCGGGGGTGGAAATCGGACAGATTCGAGTTCATCGAGGCGCTGGCACGTAGCTGCAATGTCAGCGACGGTAGCCGGGTCCTTGATGGCCAACGCATTGAAGACGAGAGGCCCAATGCCTTTGAGTATGTGGCGTACTCTGTCTGATTCGGCCAAGGAAGCGTTGACGCGTCGACAGAGAGTGAGGACATCCTCTATATGCGAGGTATATGACTTGCCGAGTTGATGTTTGCGAGTGTCGAGTGTCTTCTTCGTGATGGCGGAACGAACAGCCGGAGTACCAAAAACTTGTCGGAGCTGCTGTTTGAAACTACTCCAGTCGGTGAGGTCGATCTCGTGGTTGAAAAACCAAGTCTTCACTACGCCCGCGAGATAGAAGGAGACATGGCGTAGCTTCATCACCTCGTCCCAGTGGTTAGCAGAACTCACCCGGTCGTAGTTGTCAAGCCAATCCTCCACATCTTCACCACGAAAGCCAGCGAACAGATGGGGGTCGCGCTGGGACCCACTGATGATCCAAGATCGAGAGGCTGCGGCAGGCGGAGCCGACATTGTAGATGTAGAAGTGCCAGAGTGCTCGTCCTGCGGCATGTTGGCGGACAGCTGGCACAAACGGCGACCTGAGCGAAGCTCCAGGAGGTAGGCGGGCGAGCAGAGGACGGGGGACTGAGGAGCAATCTCCACCACTTGCGACGTAGCGTTAACACGACCTTTAATACGCCGCGAAGACGCGGCGGACCGATCACACTCAAGGCACAGATCAGTCTCAAGATGTTGTTGTTGTTGTTGCCTCAAAACATGGCTCGAGATGTGTCCCCACAAGCGATGAAGACGAAGAAGCCGATATGATGATGAACATGTGCAGCCAACAAAGAAGTGACTGCGAAATGCCCACACTAAAATTGCTATAGCAATAAAACATGTTGATAGTCAGTGCAGCGTCCGTCATCCTTGTCTTAGTAATAGGGCTTTTCACGCTGCCCGTCTGAAGAATAGAATACCATATTGCCCAGGAAAACCTCCTTTTGAGTTGCGCACGGTCTGAAAATGAACCTGGTTGAGTGGCTTAAGGACGCTGAAGTGTACGAGAGTAAAGGCAAGGCTGTAGAATGCATCTGTCTTGAACAATTCTACCGCAGAACAGCATGACCGCCCCGGGTGCAGCCCGCTGAGCGACGGCTGTGGTGCGGTAGCCACTCGCGCCTTTGTATCATCCGCGGCTCGCAGCCGAATGCCGCAAACATCTGCGCCCGGGGAAGCTGAGTGCTCCGATGAACAAAATTGGCCGAAGCAGAGAAGTGTTGATGGAACAGCGGGCTTGGGGTAAGCTTTCAAGCACTTGTATACGTGGCACAATACGTAATGACGCCGGCAGCGTCCTACGAGAACCGACTAGCCCGTGTGGCTTAGAGTTGCTGTTCTTCATATGATTGCTTTAAAACACTTCGATGGGTTGCTTATCATAAACAAAAACATCGGACGGAACAGAGATTACAAATCCAATACTCACTCGTCTCTAACTTTCGGGATAAAGTGGGGTTGGCGATGAAATGTGTCGTGTCTATCTATTTGCTCACTCTGTCACTAAAAATTACACACACATGCTCAACGTTGTGCTTCCGGGTGCAGAGATGACATAAAAGCCCGAGAGATCGAAGGTTGTGTTCTTTCGCCAGCTAAAACTTCTAAAAATGACTACTCCATTCCCAAAGGCATGAATGGCGGCCCATTTAATGTATATGCTAATTTATAAAGGACAATTTTCAGCGTAATTAGCGACTTCGGAGTGATCGACGACTGAATATAATTTCAGATGTATCATAAGCGCAATAAATCCTGGAAATTCCGAGACAGGCGAATTGAAGCCCGGGCCCTCAATCATTGAACTTCTACAGAAATAAACGAAGCAAGGTGTTCATGCAGCAGTGCTAATCAGTGCTGCAGACAGTGCCTGAAACAGCAGCAAACGGCACATTCAGCAATAATCTCGCCAATAAAACAGCAGATTGAATTGTTTTGAGTCCATAAGCGGTAAAAATAAAATCCAGAATTACAAGCAAAAATAAATCCTGAATTAGAGGCGAAAATAGAAGCGCTGCCCTTTTCAATAATTTCACATTCACTCTACAAAATGTCCGTTAAGAAACAGGAGGGAGTAGCGAGAGAAAGAGATTAGGGTGGGGCGTGAGGGGGGGGGGGGGGGCGTGACACGCCGAGCAGCCACCTCGGGGGCCGGGAAACAGAGGGACGCCAGTAACAACTGTTACGTTTTTACAATGTCAGGGACTGCGACACTTTTCCGCTCAACGTATGAAAGGGGCAGTGGTGCTTTCACACGCCAGCAGTGTTGAAAGATTTAAGCTTATCCGTCAACACCTTCAGGAGCTGCAGGTAAATGGAAAAACCAGTGGGATTTAAAGAGACAGCGGAGCGACCTTGGACGTATTATTTTTTTTTTTAATTGCCGACGGCTGTAAAGGAGAAGTAACTTTCATAAAACACGTACTGGAAGAGCACAGTGTGAGCCTGCCAGTAGCTTGAGTGACTATTTCCGATCCCTTTGGAAAAGTAGACATAGACAAGGTCCTCTCGAAAGCGCTACCAATGGTTTACCGGTATCTATGTTCAAACCATTCTGATCATTTGTGAATTGCGCGAGCACGGTTTGTAGTTCCGAGAAGGAAGGGTACGAGCACTAGAGCCCGCTCGCAAGCCCGCCAGCTAACAAACAACCCGATATCGGATGTAGCGGTAACCAAGGAAGTCCTTCACGAAGTAGGGATAGCAACAATCAAGGAAAAAAAAGCAGCGCAGCCAGTTGAGACAATCAACGAAGCAAACTTGCGTTGCGCAGAACTGATGTCATCAGTGAAAATGACAAGAGCGGGAAAACGCTCCGTGCTATCACCTGCCTCGGAGAACTTTGACGTTTTGGCAGGCTATTACCGGTAGATGAATATTGCTCAGCGCGGAGCAAAAGAAAGACCCGAATCTAACACGTTCGCGCTTCAACGCTAAAGAGAATATCGCCAGGGGCAACGCAACTATCCACGAAAGGAGCATGGCTGCTGTACGGACATACAGAGACCGTAGGGGCCGGATTCTCGATCAATTATTCGTGCCTGAGAGGTACCGAGCCGATCTTATGACTTTGCTTCAGGGAAATGGTTGATCGGGACATCTGGGAATAATCAAAATAAAAGAGACGCTCTTGTTGGGATATCATATGTAAGATGGTATGGTATGAGTTGAGAAGCCAGAGTACAAAAGCAAAGCTCATTTAAAGCTGCATGGTTCTCTTGATGACAGAGCCATGCTAACACCTGGTAATATACACTGTGGAGTATTTGCCGCAAAGCAGATGAAAGCACAGCTAGCTAATGAACATGTTCTGTCCTGCGAAAAAATTTCCCGATGCAATTATTTTGAACGAAACATTGCGCGCGTTGGGTTTCCGTTCAGGTTTACCAGGGGCGCGAACTTATAGTGGTGCGGTAAGCAAACCGCTATACAATCGTAGCACTTTACAAGTGCTACGATTGGTTAACCAACCTTCTTGGTTAAGTGGGGGATGCGGTTGATACACTGCTCCGTGTATAATCCACAGCCACAAGTTGTCGAGAAATTGCACTCAGTGCGTATTGCGTGCATTGTGCCATGAGCACAAAGAGGACTTGGAGGGCTCTTTAACCGCAACACTGTTTGCGTTACAGATGGTTCCACACAACACAAGAGGGTTCACTCTAGCGGAGTTGGTGCAAGGCTGAATCTTCCGCTCTCCTCTTAGAACGCTTCGAGAAACGTAGGAAGAAACAGGAGAAAGCCAGAGAGTTGTCAGTTACGTGTTCAAATTGCGGGACTGCTTCGCGTGAACTAGCTTAAAAATGGGGTTGGTAGTATCGGGGACGCCAGCCGCAGTGGGGTATGTGAAACGTCTTGTGCGTGCTGTAGAGTTTGTATGGGAAACGTGGGGTTTAGGAAGTACGTAACCAAATACACAAGTGCCATTTATTCACTCATTACAAAGCTTACAACTGTTACATGGGGATTCCACGTTCTAATCTTGCAATTTTGCTCGCTCCCTGCACACATCTCACTTGTTACCCAACTGGCTTTCCATACAGACGAATTTGAATCTTGCTATAGCCAACTCTCAGCAGCGCCTGTGGTACTCGGGTGCACACGCAATCTGCCCTGGCTGCAATCCCACACCGGGGCTGTCGAGTGTGCCCTGTATGCTCCTGATGGATGTTGATGGGCCGTGTCGTCGTCTAGCTTCATTGCAGTGACAGACCCACTAACGGTGGCACCTCGAGCACGCCGTCCCCATCGATGGTTTTGGCTCCAGCGCTTGCGCTCCCTATGGAGACGTACATGCTCCGCCATGGCAAAAAGTGGTGGGAGAGGATTGGCATCTATCTGTCATGCTGCCCGAGTTTAATTACGCCATTTGAGGGAGCTACTTGTTGAGCGCGGGGACATCATACCTGTGCAACAGTTACATTTCTGCAATAAATTACACACTTGTAAGCCTTGTAACTGATGAGAACCGCTTCGAGTTCGATGGATTATACTTACTATGGCAGAGTGAGCTCTCAGAAACGCGGCCACTGCTGGTCGCATATGTACACGTATTGCCGAGCTGCGCCTCTGTATTTGCTCCAATTACGACATTTGTGGCGCGACAGCGGTACCGTCTGTGAACGGAACACAAGCGTGATATATTGTTTTTATTTTCCTCTACACAGCGATACCAAAGTAAGGCGCGTGGGCGGTACGGTTGCAAAGATTAGTTATGAATGTTTTCTTTAAGAGATCTCGATCTTTAGTGACCGAAATGAAAAAAAAAGTTTTCACGCCAAAACTCCATAGGCTGCTTAGCAGTATAAGCGCGTGCTACTCGGCCATAGCCGTTGCATATAGTCGTGATGTCCACGCCGAGTTATACTGCTCTCAAAGAGTCAAAACTGTCATGACATGTCATATGTGTTGATTTGAACGGTGGGGAAGTATAATAGCCGAACATTATCTCGCGGTGACAGTGATTTTCATCAGACATAATTAGCCTATCCAAGACCGGAATACGCCCATAATATTTGCTCGAAGCCAGTGCTTAATTTTGACTGAGCACGAAGTCGTTAATAATGAAAGCACCCAAATTCAGCTGGGCCTGTTATGGCTATAATCTTATCGGCCGTACTGCGTCTTGATCTGTTACAAAGCATCTTGAAACCATGCTCGGCCGCTATAAACGCCTGCGAACGAAATGTGCCTGTGACAGTCACCGCACCTTTGTGTTTGCATAGTGTGTTCCCGAGATTTCGGTTAGGGCTGCAAGTGCTTAGTATCGCAATGTCACTGCTCTGGAAATCATAACGTAAGCTTCAATAGAAAGTGATCGTGAGTGATGTTCACAAAAAAACTCTACCAGAAATGCCACGGAGAAAGGTAAAACACCACATTGATTAGAACTATATTTCTGTGACACGCTCCCAGATAATATTATCTCACGCTTCTGCGAGGACTTTGTAAGGTATAAGGTTAGGTCTCGCTTGGGACTGTCATCTGTTGGTCGTGTAAATAAACGACGATCCTTGCATCATCATCATAAAAACTTTATTAAATGATCCTCGCCTGGGTTTAGCGTAGGCACCGCGCATGCTGTCTTGGGCTCGGCTGGGCGAAGCTCACATCTCGCTTCGTGCGGTGGCTTGAAACGGTCTGCCTCTCATTCCCTGCACCATTACCACTGTTGCGCCTCAAAACGGCAACGGGAATTCTCTGGATGCTTCGCACGAAGTGGCCACTTCCCAAGCGCCCGCCTAGACGATTAGGGGTCCCGGCGCTGATTATTGACGGGCAAACAAAGAAGCTCTCTTCGAGGTGACAGCAACCACCGCAGTCTGTGGAAGCGGTAATGACCGTCAAGGCTAGGCTCCTAAAAATGCTACAAGCTGACCTTCACGGAGAGCCCACTAACGGCGGCAAGGAGACAATGTCAACGACTTCCGTGGGAACAGCGGGAACTCGTCTTTCCCTATTGCCTCGTCAATGCATCGTAGGCGGGCTGGAAGGCTGGACATCAGAGGCGGAGTTCGGCGGAATGGTGTGACATCGTGGGTGAGATTTTGCGAACAGTCGACCATTCCGATTGGCCGAGACACGGTCACGAAGTTTGCTTGTCTAGTTACCTAAGGAAAACGAGTGTTCAAAAGCGGACCTCTCAGGTGCAGTGGAGTGTGGGCTCAGACATGTAGTGTGATCAGACATGTAAAGTGATCCGACATGGAGCGTGCTCCTATATCTATGAAGCTACAGTATTGAATTGTAAATCTGCTAAATAAACCAATGCGTTTCATTATACCTCCCGACCACAGTTCCTTATCAATAAGCAGCTCTTGGCGATAGAGACGTACGACGGCGTGAGTCCGCTTAGTTAGTTTACATCGACATCCCGGTATAGTGCAAGCCAGCTACCACGTTTTAGGCACTCCGGTGGTGTAGGCAAGCGACCCCTGTGTGATTTCCGAGTCCGAGCCACGAACCCAGCAGCGAATCACAACACCACAAAGGCACGTCGTTTTTGACGCTTTACTATAGCGTTGCTTTCACGCCCATGTCTTGCTTTATCAGCCGGGTTTTTTACAATCACTTGGTGTCACGACGAGGGCGTGCACGTGGCCGTCGTTCATTTATTACTATACCGACACAGGCTTCCAGATGATGGGTTCATCCTCATCTGTAATGTGAAAGGCATTGACGAAAGACGTGAAAGGACTTGAATTTCCAAGTAAACCTTTGCTACAAATGAAATGGTGGTGCTTGTGGCACTGAAAACAACTTGGGCGAACCCTAAACAATATCCGTAACTTCTCTACGAACGTTTAGACAAAAAAGCCGCCCTTTTTGCAAAACCTTGGTGGATATTGCGTTTTCCTTGTTTGTGAAATGGATGCCGAGAAAATAAACGTCCCAATTATCTTCCATAGCTCTTATCGGATTTCTAAAGTTGCATTTAAAAAATTTGAGCTGTGATTAAATTACTCGGAAAGCAAGACTTGCTACCTCAATTACTGGATCTTCTTGTGGTACGAAAGAACTGGAATATTAGTGGAAAGATTTAGAGACATCTACAGAAATTAGTACTGGCAATCAACCAACGTGCGACACGTTCCAGCCAATGATACCGAAGAACACCGCGTGCTCGTAATTTGTTGTCCAACAGTTACTTGTGGGTGCTGCCAGAGCTCGGGGGCTTCCCGAATTCGGCGAACCTAATGCGTTTCTGTAACTGCCCCAATTTGTGGTAGTTGTTCAGCAAACATAATTAGCTAACTGTTCCTTAAGCAATTACCGTGAACTAAATTTATATAATTCAAAACCACCACTGAATGTTTCAGTTTTCGTCCGGTCACTGAAGTTTTAAAAAGCAGATTTGCCGCCTTACACAGGCCAACGAGAGGCTTACTACGTTTTACTTCTTTGTTTCTTTGGCACCGTTTCTTTCCCGAAGCAATTCTTTCACAACCAGCAGCACAGGCATGTTTTTTATTTTATATTGAGACAGGCTGATGAAGAAGACGCTGAAGATTAATACGAAAAAGATGACGCTCTTGGCCTTCGTGAGCTGCGTGCGGACCGCGTGCTCTGGCGTTCGGAAGCGTTCGCTGTGGCTCCTGTCTCTTGGCCAGGTTTTGGGTTATATTAGGCTTTACTAATCTTATTTATTCAGGTGTCACTTACTCTAACATCAGCTTCATCCTAGGCTAATGTCCAAGAACTCCCCCGGCGGGGGTTTTTCCCCTTGGACGGCCTCTACTCCAACGGATGAATTACCTCTAGATTTGTTCATCCGCAGGGGTGTGAGCAGCATCCCGGTGGCTCTGGTTCCTTCAAATGGAGGCTCCATATGTCTGACCAACCCCCAGGCGATCCAGAAAGCTCTGCAGGCTGCTACATCTTCATACCAGACCATCACGGAAGTGAGGCAGTTCGGCCACGGAGGTATCGTGTGTCGATCGCCAGACCAGACCTGTGTCGCGGATTTGCTTAGGTGTTCATCTTTCGCGTCATTACCGGTGAGTGCCTACATCCCTGCTCACCTCGCCTGCACTAAGGGAATAGTCAGAGGTGTCGAGGCTGATCTTTCTCCCGCTGAAACACTAGAGAGGTTGTCTGGGACTGGAGTAATTGCTGTTTGCCGATGCAATCGAATGGTTGACAATAAGCGGGTCCCAACAGAATCGGTAATTAGCGATAATCCTAGCGATAAAGCTAGTTCTTAATGGATGTTATCCCTTCACCGTAGTTAATGCATATTTTCCATCTGGCGTGCAGGACACTAGCACACTGGATAGTGTTATTAACTCTTGTCAACGTGAAATTCTAATCGCAGGTGATTTCAATTTTCACCATATCTCATGGGGTTTAAGAACAGATTTGTGCGGCACCCGATAATGGAACTGGTCGTTGGACAATCGGCTAACGTGTGTTAACTCCGGATCTATTACGTTTGTGCGAGGTCGATCTTACTCTTCAATAGATCTTACATTCTGTGGCCCGAGTCTTTCCGTAACTTCTTGGTCGACTGTTGAGTGTTCGACAAGCAGTGATCACCTTCCAATAGTATTTGAAGTTGCCCGTCCTGTAACATTTATGAGTGACCAGGTTCGAACTTTCATAAACTACGACATTTTTTAAAAAATGCTTACGAAATGTCCTTTCATTTCTGTCTGATGCGCCCACAGAACAAAAAACCACGATTATCTGTTCCGCTTTGAAAAACTCTCGAAAAAAGGCTCAATTTGAGATGAGATTGAATAAAAGAAATTCTTACAGCCCTTGGTGGAATGAAGAATGCACCCGAGACTACAGAAAGAGAAAAGCTGCTTGGAAAAAATTATTACATAACCAGAGTGCACAAAATTGGAGTGACTATAAATTTTTTCGAGCAGTCTTTAAACATATAGTTTCTAAAGCCAAAGATGAATTCGACTGTAAGCATTTTGATTTCTTGTCTAACAATAAAAATAAGCGCGCATTGTTCCGATTTCTCCGCAGTAGAAAAGTTCTTCCGCGTCAAATTAATATTGACTCTATAATCTTAAGTAGCGATGAAATAAAACAATCACTAGAAGAAATTGCGAAGGGATTAGAGAATAGATTTTCTTGCGTATTGCCAAGTTGTTCTCGCTTACGAAGGGCATCAGATGATTTTACAGAAATCTCTATGTTGGAATTGGCTGAAATTGTGGAGCGGCTTCCAGATTCAGCTCCCGGCGTGGATGGGGTAACATCTGCTATGATCAAAATCTTATTTAAGGAAGCTTCTAATGACCTTTTAGCTGTTGTAAATTACTCAATTCGGTTTTCATGGATTCCGTCTGCGTGGAAAATCGCTAAAATCATCCCAATTCTTAAAAATTATGGGAAAGGATATACAATATATAATGTTAGACCAATTGCCCTAACTTCAAATTTGGTTAAATTAATCGATAGAATTCTATATACCCGTATGATTAAATTTATACAGAACAAAGACTTGCTTAGCCCCTGCCAAATTGGATTCCGACCATCATGTTCCATTTGGCATGCTCACGTGAACTTAGAAAGTAGAATAAAATTAGCACGGCGACAGAGGCAAATAGGTGCTCTCGTGACGTTAGACATTTCCAAAGCATACGATAGCGTAGAACACTTAATCGTATTAGATATATTGCGAAGTCTAGAGATTCCAAATTATTTTTCAAACTGGATTGGTGAATTTTTAAATGGAAGAACATTTTACTGCTCTCTAAGAGGCTTTTCCTCGAGTATTTAAAATAAATCACGTGGTGTTCCTCAAGGAGCTGTCACTTCACCATTACTTTTTAACATTCTGATGTGTTCCATTCCTCTTCATCAAGATGTACAAACATACGTATACGCAGATGACATTGCTTTCTTCGCATCAGATAGTGATATCCACTCTCTATATTATCGACTACAGAACTACCTCTATGCCATAGAAACCTGGTTAAACAAAATTCGCCTTTCACTTAACGTTAAAAAATGCTCAATATTGGTTTTCCCTCTTAACAATCCCGTTAACATATCGCTATATTATCGCCTCGAGACTATACCTCAAGTGGAGTCTGTGAAATATTTAGGTGTAGTATATGACGGTTCCCTCAGCTGGCTCGGCCATATTGACTATATAGTTTAAAAAGGAGTGAGAGCCGTTGGTATGCTTCGTAAGCTGTGCAACAGTCGGTCCGGTATGTGGAGAGATCAACTTTTAATGATATATAAAATGTATGTGCGGCCCATTTTAGAATTTGGATGTGTATTATTTTCTGGTGCGCCAGCTTATAAATTACGTCCCCTTGTTCTGCTTGAGCGGGAAGCCCTACGACTGTGTTGTGGATTACCTAAATGTGTTTCCAATAACATACTACACCAAGAAGTCAGGTTGCCCTCAATATTGTGTAGATTTCGCTTACTGACGGTGCAAACAGTCTTAAAATTGTATGAATCCCCTATTACAAGATTAGCATACATATTCATTTTGAAGCCTGCACTATTCTTCGGAATACACTGGCCTCGTTTTAATACACCCCAGGTGGTCTTCGTACAAACATTAATCAATCCCTTAAATGTACGTATCTGGGAGGTGCCGCCTATTCGTGATGTGCGAGAGAACCTACAAATCATATATGATGGCATTTACCCGAACAACGCAAAACTCCTTTCTTATAATATATTAAACGGCCTATTACAAGACCATTTATTAAGTTTATCAATAAGTACGCTCATTGCGACAGACACCTCACAGTGTGAAGAAAAATCTGGAATTGGCATTTTCTCTCCTGCTCTTGATTCGTCATTCGCAATCAGGATTCCGGACTTCTTTTCCGTATTTCTGGCTGAATTTCTAGCTGTAGTTCTAGCCCTACGCAAACTAATTTCATCAATATGGGCGGTAGTATTAATAACAGATTCTTTATCTTTATGTTCCTCGCTCACAGCAAATAGCGTCACTAACCTTTTACATACATTTCATTTTCTAGTGCCTGGCCACATAAATTTAATTAGATTGCTTTGGGTGCCTGGACATAAAGGTTTAGTCATGAACGAAATGGCTGACAGTCTCGCGAGAGCGGCCCTCAGTGGCCCTGTATTACGATTATTTCCTTTAGTAGCTTACCTAACGACTACTAGATTCAGGAGATATTCAATTATTCAAGACTTCTTGAACCCAGCTGTAGCTAATTTCTCAGAATTTCGACACCTCCTATTCCCTTGGTCCAAAAATTCCTTTCACACCAGAAAAACTGAAGTCATCTTTACCCGATTACGTTGTCGGGTACCAATATTAAACTTCTATCGTCACAGGGCTGGTCTGGTGCCCTCCCCTCTGTGCCCATTCTGTGGAGAAGATGAAACAATAGATCATTTTTTCATATTCTGCCGCCGTTTTTCTTCTTTAAGGAAAAATATTCTAGAATCAAAATTTACACAGCTTGGTTTAAGCTTTTCTATTCTAAACATCCTTTCTTTAGGAGCCTCCTCTCTTGGAAAGTGCCAGAGGGATATTTGCTCAGCCGTGGAGGAATTTATAAGTGCTTCAAATAGACTTTCTTGAATTCTTAAATATTTTATTTTTGTTCATTTTCTCCAGTTAGCTTTACCAATTTAGTATTTAAAAAGATTGCCTAATTCCATCCAAATCTTGGCCAATCCCCCGCAGTGTCTATGCGCCATCAGATAAGGCATACCATACCATAACATCGTGAGCTAAGTGCCATCTTGTCAGCCGCTACAGTCTCTGTAAATATTCGAGGAAACAGCCGCCAGCGGCAGTTGAATCCCTGGGGTGATACGAAAATTTTGAAAAAAAATTTAAAAAGCTTTGTTCATCGTGCAGGTCTACTTCAGTTGATGAAATCGATTGTGATGAGATTCGTCCAGCGAGTTCACTAAAGCGTTTACAGATTCTTGAATTCCCATTGTGAAATGAGCATTGTGCCCGGGCGGTTTACGCCAATTGAAAAACATTCCTTCTATGGAATATTTCCTCACGTTTCACTGAAGTGTTTACAAGGTAAGTTCCTGAATGAAGGAACGCCGCGTCACTTCAATACCTACAGCTGAAAGTACTACGCGCTTATCCAGTGAAATTTAAAACATTGTTTACAGCGGTAGAACTATTTAAACATTTCAACAATCTACCCCTTGGGAGATTGTTGAAAAATAATTCTCGTGGTCTGCGCTGCCAACGGCTATTGCTTTCAGCAATTTACGCAGGGATCTAAGCATTTCGTCTAATTCCACATTCGCAGCTGTTTAGCGTCAGTTCTTTAAAGCCAGCTCTTCAAATCTCATTTCGGAAAGAACGACCGAGTTAAAAGTGATATCGCGTATTGAAATGTCAGCAGGCGTGAGAAACGACACTCTTGTTAATCCAACAAACAATGATAACTTCTACTACCCTCACTTGTGCGAGTCTGCACGTTTAGATTAACGTCGCCTGCAAGTCACACCCTGTCCATTATGTGCGTTTGAATTGCTGCGACGAAGTTTTTGCCCTCAAGTTACCCGTTGAGACGTATTAATGGGACCAACAGGCTCGACTGCAACGAACAAGCCAGGAGCACTTCCTGCCTTGCTCGCGGCAGCCGCAGTGACACACTGAACCAGTTGACTTATGCAGTCAGCTGCTTTCAGCGCTCCTCGCCCATTGACCGCCTCTGAGCCACTGAGCGTAGGGTGAAGTAGAAATATCAAGATAGAAAACACGGTCTATGGTTCGAATGCGACCGTGCTTGCGGCAACGATGCCGTCTGCGCTCGTCAATGTATACCGAGTTGAAGGCCCCAAAAGGCGGACGCTATTGAGCTTCCTGGGCGTAATTTGCAACTCGTAGCTTCGCATCTGTAGCCAACGAGAAAGCATGGCGTTTCATATTGGTACTGATCTTCCTACTTACCGTGCCGGCACGGTAATTACCGAAGCCGGCAGTAATTTCTCGTGCGTCACAGTTCTAGACACGGAGGCTTTCGCCAGTTAAGGGCCCACGAAGTAGTCGAGAGCGCACACATTCTGTCCCAGGAATGTTTTCTAGCTCTCTACATGTGCGATGCTCAGACTGGAGGCACCAAACATGCCTCAGCCATGACTCGACAAACGCAGAGCACGCGTGTTCACCGCCGCGGTTGCTGGCGTTACGAGTGGGCGACGACGTTCGTACGCGGCATATGACGCATTCTTCGGGAACGAAAATGAGTTGCGTGGCAAACGCCCGTTCCTCTGTCGAAGGAATGTTTTCTAGACAATGTCAAATTTCGCCATATTTAGCGTGGAAGGTTGGTCGTGTTGGTGATTCATTGCAAAAAAGAACAGCACAACATAGACAGGGACACGAAACAGCGACACGCAGTTCGAACAAGTTTTCCCTTCAGCGTTAAACTGGTAAAGCACTCACTTGAGGCACAAACAAGCAAGATGGTGGCCTCCGCTGTGGAAAAATGCTGCTGTCGCAGAAGGTAAGGTCTGAGATATGCTGTTGTATGTGCATGTGGGGGAAGGAAGCGAGGGGGTGCATGTGCGTGCATGATTCAAAAGTCAGAATATGAAAAAATCGGCGATCGATGTGACAAATTTCGGACACAGCGAAGTCAAGCACAACATTTCTAGATATCGAAATTGTAGTTATTTTTCTCGACATTTACGCAGCGCACATCGATCTTCAGTATCACTAAGAAGGGTCGAGGGCTTCGCAGTTCGATATTCCTGATTTGAAACACTCATGTAGATGATTCTTCAAAAAATAATTAAATTTAAGGGTGTAACACACTGAAACGGCTCACTGCCATATGGGTTATGCTGCAGTGAAGTATTACTTTGACCACCTGAGAGTCTTTAAAATGCACCTAAATCTACATACACGGGTGTTTTTGCATTTCGCCGCCGCCGAATTGAGGCCGCAGCTACCGGGATTCGAACTCGTGACTTTGTACCCAGCAGCAGAACGTCATAGTCGGCTGGTCCATGGTTCACTGACAAAATGGTGAACAAATTAGCACCGCAGCCACAGAAAAATAACCTACAGTTACCTGAAAAGAACTCGCAACTGACAGTCACTCTGATAAAATGTATCCAGCTAAGCAGTCACTCAAAGCACACGTAACTAACAGCTATCATTTCCGCATGCGCCCGTGACACGCGCCAGTTCGTAACCAGGCTTGGAATTTAAAAACAGCGCAAACGACGGGAGACTATACGAAGAAATGCGCAGACACAGTGTTGACCACATCTTCAAAACAGAAAGCCCGTAAAATTTTATGGAACTTTCGAGATGCCTGGCATGAATGAAAGAAATGCTGTTTTCAAACAAACTCGCGAACTGATGTTTACACTGCCAAATTTGTCAGAATAAACTGTCATTTAAATCTCACGAGACTATACAGCTATCAATTCGCCTTGCGGTCCTGGCACACGCCGGTTCGTATACAGAGTTCCGCGAGGTATTCGGTGATATCTTCGAAACTAATTTGTTGAGCGCAGCATCAATCAAAGGAATGACGTTTTGAAACATCCTCCCCAACTCACGTTTACTCTGTCAAGTTTATCTGGATATGCTGTCTTTGAAAGGACACGAAACTATACGGCTGCCGCTGGCCAGTACGGCCCTCGCACGCACCAGTTGGTGTCGAGAGTTCCCCGCGGTATTTTACCATATATTCAAAACTGCAATTATGTAAAATCTGATGACAATTGAGAAACGCGCTGTATGACTGAGAACAATTACGCTTTCAACGAGCTCGCGACGTCACATTCACACTACCAAATTTATCAGGGTAAGTGGTCATTGAAAACACACGAAAGTATCCACACAAGGCCCAGGCACGAGATAGTTCGTATCTAGAGTTCCGCGAGGTTTTTGACCGTATCTTCGAAATTGAAATCCTGTAAAATTTCTTCCCAAGCTGTAGACGAGGTGTCCATAAACTTATAACAGTCAATATTATGCCTCAATGCATAGAATAGTTTCTTCGCAATTCCTTTGTGTCCCCGTCCTATTTTACTGCATGGACATCCGTTATCGAAACTTCGGGTAAAAGCGGTTCTCATGTTAAGGTTACCGCGAATTTTACCTCAAAATTCGGGTACTGATGAAGACAACGACGACAAAAACTGCAGTAGCAGGCTAAAATTGCCTAGTGGAACAATGCCCGAGCTCACTGTACATACTGCGCGATCTACTCAGCACAGAGCATCCCTACTGAAAAAAACCGTATTCCTATAGTTCCTACACCCAATAACATCATAGGAAATATGGTAAAAACGGGTTTTTATATGGGATCTTATATATTTCATATCGTATTGTTTGATTTGGGAGTGACGGGGCATATGGATTTTTCAGTAGGGATGCCGGAACAGGCTCTCCTCTGATCGCACTTATCCCGCAGATGCCATCCTGACACCTAAAGCAAAGCAATGTGGCACGCTTCGACAATTGGAATGGCATGATAGGAAACTACATTTGTAAGCTAAGCTCATGCATGGGAAGAGTACATGGCTTAATAGAAATTGTAGCAAACCAAAGGCAAGAGAAAGATGGTATCCTTTTCCATGTCTCGATGGGGAGGGCGTCTAAATTTTCTTTGGTGAGGCCTGTGAGGGAGGACGGGTAAACTTTTCATAGGTAAGGGCGAGGGAGAGTGAGAACATTTCCCAACGGGAAGGTGAGGGTGAGAACGTGACTTGCGCCGTGAGGGAGGAAAACTAAAACGAGGGGATTTGACCCCCTCTGGTTATTAAATATAAAACAAGTGTCTATATACAATTACATTTCGGTGAAATGCACTTTCTTAATGTCTATTGCCACGCGCCTGATGACGGTGCCTTGGCTTGTGGGGAAGTTGTATTCTACTGCGTATCATCACACTTTCTTTTGGCAATTTTTATGTGAATTCTGTAATGTGCTCTGTATCTTAGACTTTCTTTTGTTGCTGTTTACAACTTCTTTGCAGACTTATTGCGTAGTGTTGCAACAAGAGCTGTCCTGCGTCTGTCAAACCACTGTTGATAAATGCTGGTCCTATGCCGAAATGTCGAAATATTTTTTCAACCTGAACTTACTTGACCGTTTACATTTGTTATGTTCGTGTAGAGAAATTGTCTACGTGTCATTACGCTACATACCACTAAAAATAAAAACGTTTATTCACCGGATTCCAGTCTGTCTTTTGCTACGAAATGAAGATGGCATAGTGAAGATCACCCAATGTGTAGCTTCAGTGATCAGAGCCTGGTATATATCACTCTTTCTGCTAAACTGCTCGCTCGCGGTCAAATTTCCAAACAAAAAAGGCATTTTGTGGTGCATTCATTTTAATGCCACCTTTTGGATGCACTATTGTTTTTCTCGTTCAGAATAAAATCCAAATACTGGTCACCTACTTCGGTGCCTAGCAGAAAGTGTAGAAAGTGCGCGAATGGTACCATAATGCCGTCTGTCGTTATAGTGGCAAAACATGGTGCATGCCTTGTTTGACTCGTAGACTACGGCTTCACCTTGACATCAGACGGCGCCACGGTTCCATTACAGCAAAATCTACACGTTCCTTAGGCGTTGCAGTAAGTGGCCGCGTACAGGGAAGTAATTCACTTGAACGTGGTACTAAAACGCGTCTACTGAGAAATATGAGTGCGAATGAGCCAGCTGTTTAGCAGGAAGAGTTATGCATACCTCGCGTTCTGCCAGTATTTTGATCGAGATATCACACTACTGCTCTACGAAGTGGCCGCCGGGCCAGGGACACCTGTGTGAAGATAGGAGATCCCGGACCCTGTAGCCTAGGTACGAAGTTGGATCCTTCTATGGAACGTTTGTTAACACGTTATTAAAATTATTATTATTTTCGTAATTAAATGTTCCTGCAAGCCGCCCCACATGGCTATTAGTGTAAGCCGACTCATTTTTTTATTTTTATTTACAATACTGACAAGAATACTGTTGGCTATAAGGCCGTTACAGGCTTGGCCGGTCTTAAGCCATCACAAATACAACCTGGGTGCTACATCAATAGGTTATCAAAAATACAAACTGGATGTTACAACGGTAAGTTATCAAAAATACAAACTGGGTGTTACAATGGTAAGTTACATCAATGAAGTGTCAGCCATAGAAAACAGGTGAACTCATAATTGGAACAGTACATATCAAAACAGAATCTGGGTCTTACAACAGTAAATTACGTGAACGAAGTGTCAGTGATAGAAAACCAGTAGAATGATCATTTGTACTATCAGCGTCAAATGAAACTTGAACAGCGGAGCGCGTGGCCGAAGCATAAGTGAATATATAGTGCGCGCCGTCCAGTCATCCCCTTTGACAGGCGAGCACATCCGGTTTGGCCGCACTGCGCTCGGCACGCCCACGCCGGCCACCGTCGCGGCTGCCAGCCATACCGCGCTACGCAAGTTTGCCGATCGAAAGAATGAATGGGGCGCACAAGTGGCAAGTCGCAAGAGCGAATGTATCTCTAATGATGACAGTGCAAACTGCGCCATGCTCGCCGCTGTTCGCGTTTCATTGGCGCCGATAGCACTTGTGGTTTCGGCGAACCGTGCGGCAATACTCGCCATAAACTGCAATATTTTAGTTTCTGTTTTCTTTTACTTTTATTTTCTCCCTTTCAAATATAAGAATCCAAGCAGAAGCGAAAATATTTCACTCTAGGGGGATTGCGCAGCGCTCAAAACGGATGTGCGCTAAAATCCCTATATGAGAAACGTACCGCCATCCTTTGATCAACGCCACTTCTCTCTCTCCTGTATCTCCGATTGGACGATGATAGCGCGCGCTTTTCACTTCTTTATATTTTGTTTTTGTTTTTTCGCCTCAAAGCCATGTTGAAAGTCTTCCGCGCAGCCGCAGTCGCCGGCGGCGGCGCGCGCCCGGCCTGAAAGCTTCAACGTAGACTTTCTAGGTGCGTCACCGTCGACTTGGCTTTCGCAAGCAAAAAAGTAAAGAAAAAAGCAAGCGCTTCAGGAGTGGAGGCGGCGGAGGAAAGAGTAGATGGCGGTACTTTTTTTATATAGGGACCTTAATGTGCGCGCCTATCAATGGTGATGACTGGATGGCGCGCACTATACCTTCACTTATACTTGCTCCACGCGCTCCCCTGTTCAAGTTTCATTTGACGCTGATAGTACAGTAGTGTAACACTTCGGCAATAAATTTTCTAGCCTTTAATTCATAAACAAAAACACTCAAATTCATAAAAGAGACCATACATGTTATATCGCATCAGTTGATAAAAAAACACGCTATGCCTGTGCTGTCCTGTATTTAGTCATGTCGAACAATGGCGTAATTTCCGTTAAGCGGAAAAATGCAAGAAACCTCAAGAAAAATTCCTTCTGTGGTAAAAAACAGTACCACCACATATTCGAGCATATTGCCACCTGTAGGTAGTGGGTCGAGGGCAAGAGTGGGTCCAGCCCAAGAGAACAAAGAAGACCCTGCGCCCCTTCCCTGCTCGAGCCAGCCCCGACGGTCGCGTCTTCCAAGAGCCAGCTGCTCTACGGTTATTAAACCTTCAGGACTACTTCTCGAGGCTCGTGACAAACTGGTGGAGGTGCTGGGTAAGCGTCATCACAGATGTTGCAGACCCCTCCAAGGATCCGCACTACGAATCCAGTGCCTGTCGACACTCCCGTGCATCGGGCCAGCCGCAGGATCAGGGGACTGTCCCCAGAACTCTACAGTTCCCACCACATCAACCGGTATGACCGGCGCTTCCCATCAAACCGCCCCAACCGGTACGGGAAGCAGGCTGTCGAACCGATAGACACTTGAGAGCCCACGGATCCCGAAGACGTTTCATGGCACAGTGTTTGAAGACGTCGAAGACTGGACGGTCGACTTCGAGCGCGTGGCCTCGGTGAACGAATGGAACGACACGGAAAAACTCAGACACGTCTACTTCTACCTCGAGTATAGCGCGCGTACGTGGTTTCCAAACCGCGAGGAGCAACTGACGTCGTGGCGCGAGTTTTGTCGTCAGCTTTTGGAGGCCTAAACCAGTGCTGATTGCCACGAACGAGCGGAACGAGCGATTCAGGCCCGCGTCCAGTTGCCAAACGAAACTGTGCCCACGTACGTCGAAGACATGACGTGCCTCTTCGGACGAGCCGATCCAAGAATGACGGAGGAGAAGTTACGTCATCTGATGCGCGGGGTCAAGGAGCAACTCTTCGCTGGCCTCGTACGGAGCCCTCCGAAGACGGTCGCGGAATTCTTGTACGAGGCCGTGATAATGGAAACGATTCTTCTGCATCGCTCGAACATGTATGCGCGGCAAGCTAACAGCATGTCTTCAGCTGACATTTTCACGGCCATAGGAAGCAACGGTGACTCGCTACGAGAACTCATCCGCTCTGTAGTGCGTGAAGAGTTGCAAAAGGCCGCCGTAACACCGCAACCTACGGTAAGCTCCATAGCAAGCATTATCAAGGACGAACTGCACCAGGCGCTCCGTGACACCTTGCCTCCTGCTAACGCTGCGGAAGTACCTCCTGAATTCCCCGAGCGGCCTACGCGGAAGCCCTGAAGTGCCCTGCTTCCTCTCCGCCGCTGTTCGTGCGCGCTCCACCAACGGTGTCAGTTCTGTCGGCGCAGCCAATATCGTACTACGACGCTGGGTACACGCCGCCGCCCGTTGTTCATGCCGCTCCATTTGCCCATCGTTCGGCGCAAGCGGTTCACTACGTCGACGACAGACCCCCCCCCCCCCCCCCTGGAAGTCGGATGTTTGGCGCACACACGATAATCGGCCAATCGGCCTCTGTGCTTCCACTGCCGTACAGCTGACCACTTGTACCGCCAGTGCCCATATCGGCGCCTTGGGATTCGCGGATTTTCCGCATACTCGCCGCCGCCGCGATACAGCAAGAGACCCTGGGACATTCAGGAATACCTCTCTCAGCAGCGCTTGCCACCGCCTGCCAGGCGGCAGTCGCGTTCGCCGTCTCCAAGACCATTTTCACCTCCGCCCCAGCGGTATTCTCCCGAGCGGTCGACCAGTCCCCGCCGGGAAAACCAACTGAGGCGATCTTTGGGGGCGAGGTCACTGACGGTCGAAGCGCTGCAGACCTCCGACGGACGCAGTTAAGGAAACATACCGATCCGACATCACGTGCAGCTGAACGGGACGACCGGCTTTCGCTCGATATACCAGTGACTATTGACGGTTATGCCGTTGGTGCTTTAGTGGACACCGGCGCAGACTACACGATACTAAGCGGGAAAAGAGCATTTGTGTGGCATAATGAGCTACAGGCGGCTTTTGCTGAATTACGCCAGCGCCTGCAGTCAGCACCCGTTCTTGCACATTTTGACGATGATGCTGATACTGAGGTGCATACCGACGCCAGTAGCGTTGGCCTTGGCGCAGTGCTCGTCCTGCTCCAAGATGGAGTGAAAAGAGTTATAGCGTATGCCAGCCGCTCCCTGTCCCGTGCCGAGGCGAATTATTCGACTACGGAGAAAGAGTGCCTCGCGGTCGTGTGGGCGTTTAAGTTTCGCCCCTATCTCTATGGTCGTCCCTTCAAAGTAGTGACGGACCACCATGCCCTCTGCTGGTTGGCAAGCATGCGCGACCCTTCAGGACGACTGGCACGGTGGAGCTTGCGGCTACAGGAATTTGACATCACCATCGTTTATAAGTCTGGCCATACGCATGAAGACGCTGACACGCTGTCCCGCGCACCCATTGATCATGCCAGTCAGGAAACACAGGATGATGCCGGCTTCCTGGGCGCCATCACTTCGTCGGCCTTTAGCAGGCGGCAGCGTGACGACGCTGAGATTCGACCGATCATCGATCATTTAGAGGGCCGCGACACAACCATACCACGCCATCTGTCCCGCTCGCTGACGTCCTACTGTCCGCGAGACAACGTGCTCTATAAGAATGCTCGTTCGACCAGCCGTGCTTACCTCCTGGTGGTTCCAAGGGACATGTGCGACGACGTCCTCTTCGCTTGCCATGACGAACCGACATCTGGTCATTTAGGTTTTTCACGAACACTCGCTAGAGTCAGCGAAATGTACTATTTGCCCGGGCTTTCGGCAAGCGTCAAACAGTACGTTAAAGGCTGTCGTGAATGCCAGCGCCTCAAAACACCATCCGTTAAACCGGCTGGCTTACTCCAGCCAAGTGAAGCACCTCACACGCCTTTCGACTAAGTCGGCATGGACATTCTCGGACTGTTTCCTCTGTTTGCCGACGGCAACAAATAGGTGATCGTCACGACTGATTATTTAACACGCTATGCTGATTCGCAGGCGATCCCACGAGCCACGGCCTCAGAAGTAGCGCAATTCTTCATGCGCCACATCGTCTTGCGTCACGGTGCTCCCTCCACTGTAATAACAGACAGACGGACAGCATTCACAGCGCAGCTTATGGCCGAAGTTTTTTAATTAAGCAACACCAGGCATCCCAAGACGACCGTGTACCATCCGCAGATCAATGGACTTACCGAGCGACTGAATAAGGCGGTCACAGACATGCTCGCAATGTACATCGACGTCCAACACAAAACATGGGTTCGGATCTTGCCTTACGCGACCTTCGCGTATAACACCGCCATGCAAGAGACGACGCGCTTCACGCCCTTTCGCCTTCTCTACGGTCGCGAAGTCCAGACGATGCTAGACGCTATGCTGCCGTGTCAAGACGCTGACCTATTGACAACTGACGCCGAGGAATTTTCAGAGCGTGCTGAGGAAGCTCGGCAGCTCGCGCGGCTACATATCGGCCAGCAGCAGCAGGCAGACGCACGACGCTACAACATCCGCCACAGGAACGTGTCCAACAACCCCGGGAACCAAGTTTGGGTGTGGACCCCCGTTCGCCGTCGTGGCCTCTTTGAAAAGCTGCTGAGGCGGTATTTCGGTCCGTATAAAGTGCTCCGCCGCGTCAGTGACGCAAACTACGAAGTTGTTCCGGGCACAACATCGCAGACACGGAGTAGGACACAAAGACAACCGAGCTCAGACATAGTTCATGTTGTGCGCATGAAGCCGTACATTGCGCGTCTGTAACTTTTTTTGTTTTCGTTTTTTCTCTCATTCCCTTCTTTGTTTCTACTTGTGATTTATCTTGGGGAGCTTGTTTCTTCGTTCATTGACTGTGTCGGCGTGACGTTCACTTTTTTTTGTACTTTCGCTTTGCCGGCCTTCTTTGTCGTCTACGCCTATTTTTTTAGCATCGAGGCGATGCTTTTGTTCGGAAGGGGGGATATTGCCACCTGTAGGTAGTGGGTCGAGGGCAAGAGTGGGTCGAGCCCAAGAGAAGAAAGAAGACCGCGTGCTCCTTCTCTGCTCGAGCCAGCCCCGACGGTCGCGTCTTCTAAGAGCCAGCTGCTCTACGGTTATTAAACCTTCAGGACTACTTCTCGAGGCTGATGATGATGATGATGATTTATTGGCATCCCCTTTGAAACGGGGCGGCGACAAATAGTCACCTAGCCTGCTTGATTTAATCAGGTATACTATACATGTTCTTTATCTTGCATGTTTGTATACCTATTATTATTTTTCTTTTTCAAAAATTTACCTTGTACCGCTGCCTATGATTTTAAGAGATCAGGTCGCATCCATCTTTTCCCTACTTTTTTTCCACCAGTACTCTAATCGTCTCTTGCTGATCTCTACGGCTGATCTGTTTATGTTTCCTTCCACTTTAAACCCAAGCGCTTCTGGGAGTTGCACGTTACCTACGGTTCTCGCTGGGTGGATCCCGTCGCATTCCATTAGGATGTGCTGAGTGGTCTCTGGATCTTTACTGCAGCATACACATGTCTCATCTAATTCCGAATATTTGTTCCGATATGTTTTCGTCCTTAGGCAACCGGCTCGAGCCTCAAATAGCAAGGCACTGCCCTTTGTGTTATCGTACAGATTTTCCCTTCTAATTTCTTTCTTCTCATTCTTGTAAATCTCCATTGTCCTTTTCGTTTCCATTCTTTGCATCCAATTCACGGTCTCTATTTCTCTCACTTTCTTTCTGATGACCCCTGGTTGTCTATTTACAGTTTCGATTATCCTGTACTTGGTTGCCAACTTCCTTGACCTCTTCCTCCATTCTGTGTCCACGCTTTTCATGTAGAGATACTTGTGCACTTTAGCCGCCCATTTATTTTCATCCATGTTCCTGAGCCTTTCTTCAAAACTAATTTTGCTTTGTGCTTCTCTGACTTCAAAAGAGGCCCAACCCATGTCTCCATGCACTGCCTCATTTGTCGTATTACCGTGTGCTCCCAAAGCCAACCGGCCTACTGATCTTTGGTTAACTTCTAAACCCGCCAATATATCCGATTTTAAGCATATAATGGCATTTGCGAATGTTAGCGCTGGCACCATTACTCCTTTCCAGATTCCACGCACCACCTCATACTTATTGTGGCCCCACAGTGCTCTGTGTTTCATTAATGCTGCATTCCGCTTCCCCTTTATTTTCAGATTATCTTGGTGGTTGCTTGAGTAATTCTTTCCTTCGTTTATGTGTACGCCGAGGTACTTATATTGCTTCACTATGGGTATTACTTGCTGTTGAATTGACACCACGAAGTTACTCGTGTGCTCATTAAAGATCATAATCCCTGATTTCTCTGTGCTAAACTTAAGGCCTAGATTTGTCGCTGCGTTCCCACAGATATTCGCAAGTATCTGTAAATCTTTTTATTGTCCGCTAGTAGCACAATGTCGTCTGCGTACATCAGTCCAGGGATCTTCTGTTGCACCATTTGTCCATTACGCATGTAGGATAAATCAAAACCTAATTCGCTGTTTTCCAGTCGTCTTTCTATGCCCTTGACGTAAAGCGTGAACAACAATGGTGACAGAGGGCATCCTTGCTTCAATCCTTGGTGAATTCCCACCATTTCATTTCCTTTTCGGCCTTCCCATGCCACTTGTACTTGGTTGTCTCGATATATCTCCCTCAGCAGCTCCACGAAATCGTCATCTATGCCTTCGTATTGAAGAATATCCCACAACAATTCCCTGTCTACGTTGTCATAAGCTCCTTTAATATCTAGAAATGCTATCCATAAAGGTCTTTTCTGAGCTACTGAAATCTCTATGCACTGAGTTAGTACAAACATATTGTGTTCTAAGCGTCTGCCTGGCCTGAACCCATTCTGTAGTTCCCCCAATACACCGTTTTCCTCCACCCACTTCGACAGTTCTAATTTTATGGCTTGCATCGCCATTCTATATATCACCGACGTTACTGTAACCGGCCTGTACGAGCTCGTCTTATCCTTATCTCCTTTGCCTTTGTAGATGAGATTCATCTTGCTTTCACGCCATCCAACGGGAATATTCTTTGTTCTAATCACTTGCTCTATGGCATTATTCAGCAGTGCCTTGCTTTTTGGACCGAGGTTTTTGATTAGCTGTATTGGGATTTCATCGGGTCCTGCTGCCGTGTTGTTAGGGACATTTTCTGCTGCCTTTTTCCAATAAAAGCTTTCTATGCTGAATTTTGATCTCTCAGGCCTCTCTGTTGTTGCTGGATCTGTTGTCTGAACTACGCTTTTTCTCGTACCGAAGTTATGCCTGATAACGTCTGTGATGTACCGCAGCGCATCATCGCCTTCATAGATGTTACCGTCTTCATCCCTTATAGCCGTTTGCGAGTTTCTAGTTGGAGCTCCGAGTGCTTTTATATGGTTCCAGAATCTTTTTGGGGCGCCTTTGTCTCTTTTGTGAATGTTATGCACCCAACGTTCACTTGCGCATTTAATTTTCTCTTGCACGAGCTCACTCGCAACCCTTTTCTTTTCTCGGTATGTATTCCATCTAAGGAGCACCTCTTCTTCTTGTAATCCCAACTTTTTGGCTTCTCGATGAACCCTAGATGCCTCTTTACGCTCTTCTATAGCTTGTTTAATTTCCTTGTTCCACCACTTACGTGGTTTCCTCTTTCCAATCCAACAATTGTATTGCCGTGTCCGCCTTATTTCATGCTGCATAACCTCCACCAGTTCCTTATATTCCCAGACTGCTGTAGGAAAAGCCTCAATTTTCTTCTCTATGTTGTTTGCGATCTCTGTTATTTGCTCGTCATTCATTTTTAAAAACTATGAGGCTATTGGTTCATGTTCTGCGCTGGTATCTCTCCCAAACTTTAATGCTAAACGTCTATGATCGCTTCCCAGGCTATTTTTTCCATTTTCGTCTATTATCATTTGGTCCAGTTGTTCGTAGACCATTTCTGAGACTAAGGCGTAGTCGATACATGACTGCCTGTTTCCGCATTGCCACGTTACCTGTCCATGACACTTATTCTCCCTGTTAACTACTATAAGGTTCTGTTCATCACACAAATCCAGCACTAGAGAGCCGTTGTAATCAGTATATCCGTCTAAATCGTCCATGTGCGCGTTCATATCTCCCACTAATATCACCTGGCCCGCGTTACTGAACTCATTAATATCGCTTCTAATGCAATCGACCAATTCCTTATTTTTTTCCCTGCTATCACTACCTGTCCACAGGTAAGCTACTCCCAGCCACGTCTTTTTACCTTGCCATGTACCACTAATCCATAAATGCTCTTTACATGTCTCGTTTACCCTTCGCCACTTCAGACCTCGCCTAATTAGTACGCCTACGCCTCCGCCTTTCCTTGACCCGGTCATTCTATTGCACCCTTCCCATACAAAGTTGTCAATAACAGGCGGCTGCTCCAAATCTCGTAGATGCGTTTCGGTCAAGGCGTACACACTAATCGCTTCATCATTCAGTTGCGTTTGAATTTCCAGCCATTTTTCCTGCTTACGACCACCCTGCATGTTAATGTAGCAAATTTTACCTTCTCTATTCTTATCCTTTCTGCGTCTTTTCCTGACTCCTGGTCGCCTAATTCTGCCCTTTACTGGTGTTTCGCTATGTTCAATACTTAATCCTGCTTCCTGATTGCCTGGGGCCCGCCTAAAAAAGCTACAGCTCGTGCCGCGAATCGATTTCCGACCGGTGTTGCTACACTTTCACTAAAATGTATCCCGTCACGCACAAAAGCGCCTTCGCGGCCTGCTCGGTGCACTTCACGGTTGATGTCAATGACCGTAAAATTCATTGCTTTAGCTAGAGTCCAAATTTCCCTGTTTACTGCAAGAACTGCCCTTTCAATTTTATAACCCTGCCTTTCAACCTCTGGCACCGTGCACACCGCGATTTGTACTTCTTTTGAAACATTCCGCAGGTCGGTGACCCCTTTGGCTATTTGCTTTGTGATTCCTGCTCCTCGTCCGTTCAGTACGTCAATCACTCCGCCCATTATCACCACTAGGTGTCTCTCCTCCATTGTGTCCCACATGCGTTCCTTGGCCTTCGCGATCACCTCTCTAATCGGCTTTCCCGGAAGCGCGCTAACCTGGACTCGTTCGTCTGCCCCTACCCTCTCTGCTATCGCCGGTTCTACTTTACGCATGTTGGAATCCCCAACAAAGACAACTCGACGCTTTCCTTCCCCCTCACCGCCGAAAGCTGCCCCCGAAGTCACAATGCCCTCCCCTCCTTTCTTATTCTTGCCCTTGGCTTTGTTTTCTTCCCCGGCCGCGTCAGTGGTATCCCCTTCGTGACTATCACTGACGTTTGCGCCACTGCTGACCGGCGTGGCGGGTTCGGCTGTCTCTGCACTCGCATCGGAGCCAGCTCCGTTCGCGGTGCTCGCCTCGATGCGTTCATCATTGCTTTGCAGAATGGTGGCGCTCAGCTGGATTTCTGCGTTAGCTAGCTTTTCTTCTGCCTCCTTCCTCTGCTTCTGCTCGATTTGAAGTTCCTTTTCTAGCTTTCCAACCCGCTTAGCTAACTTATCCTTGTCTTGCTCTAGGCGGTCTAGCCGCGACCCTAGCACACACATCCTACAGATAAAATCTGCACCATTCGCTTCGCGTGCTGATTTAAACCGCGTTTCTTCCAGCGCGTAGGAACGCTCGCACTCAGAACAACGCACGCGTGGGTTCCCCCTAGTACCAACCATCATCTCGTACTAACAAGGCGTAGATGTGGAAAAGAAAAAAAAAAGTTTCTTTACCTACTTTTATCTAAGCGAGAAGACCAAGAAAGTGAGAAAGCATTAAAATAATTTATAAAGATTGTTTGGCTAAGCTAACCCTCCTAAAAAACCAAAAAGTGAATATAAAATAACAAAACTTATCTCTTTGGCACGCTGCTCCTGCTGCGCTGAAATGGCACCTCGACTCGACACGTCCGCTCCCGCCGGCTTCACTCTTGAGAGTCGGCTCGTGACAATATGGTGGCGCCACCTACCGGTGGCGCCGTCTTGACGAAGTATCAGAGATAACAATGTGCGCTCCTCACATCGTGGCAGCCGGCGCTTAATTAATAGGCCACACAGACGCCTTCATGGACATTTCTGTTAGTGGTTTCAAAGTAAGGGGACTTCTTAACTACCAAATTAATGGTCTTGGACAAACTGAAAGCACAGAACGCTTTACACATGCTGTCTCTCCAGCAAATGGAACAATTGGTCTCTTTCTGTGGTCACTTTGTGCGTATATCTCGCAACGTGGTCCCCCGAACCGGCTTCTTGCGCGAAATCACAGTTGCTGAGAGGATAAAATGTCAAATAAACTCACGTTGTATGCTCTCTCTCCAACGGAAGCCAATTATGACTCAATGCACGATTCAAAACTACTTCCGTTGTACAGCTATTGGAACTTCGTCATGCATGGGGACATGCAACAGGCCTTCGAAACGACCGAATATTTTTGTAAATCATGCGATGACTCATTGGGTCATTATTTATCATAGCTGCGGTGTGAGCCACAGCACGGCTAAGGCTCCCATGGTGTAGTTAAGAACCTTTATTCTGAATAATGTTCCTCTACTCTCGACGCCGCCAACACGGCCAGCGTGGCAGTTGCGTGCTCGTGGTCATTTATACAACGTCACAACGACAACAGTGCCAGCCGTTCCAGTGGGGGAGATATAGAAGCGGAGTGTCGATTTCCTCATTATCGTTAGTTTGTTGCCACTGTGATCAGACATTGCTAAAACGACGATTTGGTGCCTGCTAACCATTTGCGGATATATAACATTTCCAATGATCAATATTCCTTTGTTCCTATAGAGTCTATTAGAGAGATTTGCTGGAACATTTACGGATCGCTCCGCTCACGCCGGTTTACCCTAACAATTCGCAAAAGTCAACTCAGCAGTAAAGCGATCTGCGTGCGCGCCACGCTCATGCCGGCCGCGGAAGGCAGAACGCTGCCGTCATTACGCTAGGAAGCAATTGACACAGCATAACGGGGGGTCCACTTTGATTTTTGCTATTTTGTAGCCAAGCTTAGTGCGCATAGGTTACGCATCTGAACATCCGAGTATTGCAAGTTCCAAATTAATGCAATGCTCGGCATTGATTGACTGCGTGAAATGTTAGCGGAGCGAACTGTAAGCGGCGCTCAGCTAGAACTCTATTAATGAAACATCTTCACTAATTATATTTTGTTATGCATATTTCTTGCTGAGTGATGTCAGAGTAATAAAGCCCCCGTTGCCCAATCACTCCGCTCAGCTATAAAATGCTGCCTTCGAAAAACAGAATTCCATATTGCTCGCAGATTACCTGGGAATATCAGTTGTATGAAATCAGTAATTGGACGGCACCTCGTCTGTTCGGGAAGCAGACTCATATTAGAAACACAGTTAACAGAACGCCAACCAAAATGGTGTTGTCGAAGGGGATTGGTCGTTGCGAAGGACTGTCGCATGTTCCATGACGAAGTTCTCAAAGCTGCATAACGAAAGTATTTTCAATATAAATTGTAGCTTGACAATTTATTTAAAACTTGAGAGGACATACATTTATTCACAAGTTCCACAGTGACAACCAAAACATGTTGAGCACGAAAACTCATGTTTCTTACAGTGAACAGCATTCAAAGAATTTCTCAGACAGGTTTTGATGAATATCTCCTATGTCCGGACGTACACATTCTTAGGGTAATCATCGATCATGACCTCTGTTGGAGTCCCTCCGTAGCCTATCTAAAAATTCGCAGTAGTACCCGAAAGGCGAAACGCTGATTGCGAAAGCAAATTATTTGACAGCTATAATCAGTAAGGTTATTAGTACTATTACCTGCATAAACTGCTGTAAACACTTCCTTACTAACTAAATTAACAATCACGGAGTCATGCTTGCACAGGCCAACATGAGCAGATTCTACTCGATGACGGCGGCCAATCGCTGTCAGAACGCTGGCGTCATGGAGGGCGGCGGCAGCGGCGAGCGAATTCCTCTTCGTGCTGCATCTCGCTTCAACACGGATCGCGTGAACACAACGCACACAAAGCCATCACATATATCGGGTGGCCTTCTAACCCACCGCAGATTTCCTCCAAAATATCCTCCGCGCTCAGCCGCGCCATGTGCAGCCGCGGCCGGAGTAGAAGCGGAGACGCGCGCTACCCTGTCTTCTCCCTCCCCCATGGGCGTGCGAGAAGACGCCGCCGCACCATGCCAACATTCTGCTCGGCTCGCCCTCGCATACTTCCCTCACACCTACAGCATATGGTGTTTAGCACCGACTTCGGACTTTATACGAAATCTCACGGCGACGACGACACCAGCAACAACGACACACGGTGGAAATTCGCCTGGAGTGTTCATGTAATTGCTATCGCAATAAATGTGCCTGACATCCATTTGTCACGTCTTCAAATTTATTGGAGGGAAAGTCTGGGATACTTTAGTACACGCGATGATGCAACTGTACGGGACTCTTTGCCGGGTATCTGCGTTACAGCTTATGAGTGCTCACATACCTGCTGAACCCATGCAATCGAAAGTGCTCAGGCCCAGGAGGCCCAGGCACTTGGTTTTTGTCTAGGGTTACCACGATGTATATGAACCGCAGTAAACACTTCACAATCACTGCAGTAGTGCATGACTACCCAGCCTTGATTCATTGTTATAGAAGAGCTCAGAGCACACGTCAAACACCGTGCTCCCGCCCTTTTCCAGAATCTCGCCTTACTTTGAGAAAAACCGGCCAGGTTCCTCTTTATTTTATTTTTTCAGACTACACTGGCTCATCGTGAATGCTTTCCATCAAGTTACACAGCTGCTGGGAGAGTTCTGTTTCCGCCTTAGTGGTTGGCTCAGCCACAAGTTCTAGCAATTGGTAAGCAGGCACAACTCTCATCAGCAGCTTTTAAACAACTTTCGCTGGTCTTGCTGCACAAAAAAGAAAAGGATCATACGTGAACGGGTCTGCGGTATCATCCCCATCAAGTTCAAGACATGTCAACAGATGACATGACACTTCGCATAATTCATTATGAACCCCCTCCAAACTGGAGTGTTTTCAGTGTCGCCATGCAAAGCAGCTCTACATTGGTTGCTTTTCGCCTTACGTAGTGGAAGGGTGGCGGTTTGGGATAGTTGGTATGTCGTGATTACTCAAAAGAGCGGTAGCAGGAAGAAAATAACAGGACAACGAGAGATACAACGACGAGCGCTCGTGCTTGTTTGTCGCGTCATCCAGTTGTTCGTTTGATTCGCGCTACCCTCTCCCCAGTATTGATTACGTGTTCGATCCTACGCACTAGTTCTATAAATCCGAGAGCTGCTTAATCGCATCTTCGAGAAGAAACAGGACGTCACATTTCAATGACTCCCTAATCACCGTAGCGTAATTGGCAACAAATGGGGTGATGAAGCTGCTCGGTTTGCTCATGAAGAGTGCGTACAGGAACCAATTGCGCTGTCAAGAACAGACGCAGCAGAGAAACTGAAAATGCTTGCGAATGATGCCACACAATGCTTGTGGAACAGACCTAGTTCACAGAACTCGCGTCTGCATCGACTGGACCCCTGTCCTTGACCTCTCCCTCCATCAGGACTATTCTGACGCGAGACAACAGTGTTTTGACGACTGGCGTTTCGCAGTCACTTTCACAAAATCATTTGCTTTCGGAATCATTGAAAACTATTCATTGCGCTCCTTGCCAATGTCCTTGATAAAGTAGACGCAGGCAGTCACTCGCGATGGCGCTGAACCGTCTAGAAGGCAGGCCGCTTTCCGAGCAGTCACTCCTGGAACGGCGGCCTGTACCGTCGTTACACCACAAGTTGGTCAAGGCACTCTTGAAGTTGTTACGTTCGATTGGCCTATTTGCGAGACTAGAGTTCTCACAGACGTTCCCACCTCCTCTATATTTTAGCGCCTTTGCTTTATGTTTCCCCTATTCTTTCCGCCTTTATTAGAGCGCCGCCCTTAGACGCCCGTTCCTGCGCCGAGCGTCGGCGCGCCTCGGTGAACCTCGTAACCGAGCGAACGAGCAGAACGAAAGATGAAAGCAAACGCGGAGCGCATCGGGAAATGAAAGAAGGAAGCATGAGGCGGAAAGCGGAGGAGGAGCGGAGGGGAGGCGAGCTACGCAGGCGCTTAGTCGCCGGTGGTAACAGCCTGCGCCGCCGCGTGGGCGATATAATTTGCACGTGAGGTGGGGAGGGTTACGCTCGTCCGCGGCGTCAGCTGCTGAGGTCAGTCAGCGGTACCAGGTGTGTAACGGGGATCACTGCTCCTGCAAGGGGCGATGGCGAGCGGCTACGAGTAAGGATCGAAGTGACGCTCCCTTGGGTGTTGTCGCCGCTGACACTGCTGACACGATTTCCCCGGGACGAAGGGCCGCTCTCGTCGTTGGTGAAACGAAAGCGTGCGAAGCGTAGTGCCGCGCAAGACCGGCTTTGCGGCAACGATTGATACGATATGGTGCCAGCATAGCGCGCGTCGTTTGCATGTAAACAAAGCGCTGCAATAGCGAAGATCTGTATGCGGCGGCTGCTGTGAATCGCGCTCAGGCGTCGCCCCGTGGTGCCTCTTGCAATCTCCTGATAAGCTAGGCAATGGCGCCACAATTCGCCCGCTTGCAATGTGCCGCACGAGACAGATTGTCCGCACCAGCTACGCTACTCACACCGTTCTCTTCCTAATATAAGCCGCGTAGCTATATAACCATAATAGAAAAATATTGACACGCGAAATGAAAACACGTGTAGAGCTGCACTCAAATTTCGCATTAGGGAGTATATCGTAATCGTCGGTTATTTTTCCTCCTTTTTCTGGGAAAGGGTAGCAAACTAGCTACTCTTCCGGTTAACACCCTGACATTCTCACCCTATTTTCCTCTCTCTATCTTGATGTGCAGCACGCCAGCACATCTTAGCAGTAATAAATCTAGTGATTTGTATTAAGATTGCCGGACTCAAACCAAAAAATTTGTTGTTGCAGATCACATTGTATAACGCAAACACAACACGACTATAGTGGCTCATGAGCTGATGACTGCATGTAATATGTTTGAACAAAAGATACATCCACGCTTCCTTGCAAATTTCTTTCAGTTCATTCAGTTTTTCTATAAACGCTTTTAGGAAAGGTAGATATTTTCCCCGTTTTATATTTATCTGAACGCACACACTAAGCTTTGTGATTTCAATTGTTGCCTTGAAGCACATAACATTTCAAAGCTGTCCGATTATTGTATTACTCATACCCCTACTAAAGTTTACACCATTTATTTACACAAGTCCAAGTGGGACGCCCTACTGCAAAGCGCGGACTTTACGCATCAACGACAGGCCGTCCAGAGGGCCCGCGACGTCGCCGAGAGTCACCAGCTCACGGTTCCGTCATGGGCGGAGCCACCAACTTGATTGGGGTGCCTTCGGCTCCCCCAATCTTTTTCCTCAGGACCTTTTAATAAAGTTCTTGTCAACTGTCAACTGTCATTTATTTACACAGCCTAAAACATTCATTCCATGACTTCTCTTTTTTTGTGAATGGTAACCGGCCCCACGTTATTACCAATCCTTATCGTCCTCGCGTCGGTGCTAGCTTCAGCGATCAATACTGCGACTCAGCGCCTCTCTGGCCTCTATTCATTAGGCATTTCCGAGAGTTGGCCTTATTACAAGCTGTGAGCTAGTACGTTCTATCACGTCACGTAAGCAAAAACACCGAATGTTATAGTCTTCAAAGATCTTTCTACAAGAGGACGCCGCCTCAAAATAAGCGTAGTGGCTAACAGCAGGTGATGCGTCTTGTCGCAGCTGTTGCTCTCCCCGCAACTAAGTGGCAAGGGTAAACTCTAATTCTGAATGAATTCACTGTCGCAATAGTTCATATTCAGCCAGAGTATAGAAAAGGACGTCCGCCTTTGTTTTTTGTTTTTCTTTTCTCGCGCGCAAGTTGCAAGCATATACAAATGCTATCACTAAGTGTCTGTTTGTCCTAGAAATAATGAATGCCGTACGTGATGCCGAACACCATCGCGGAACCATTTCACGCGATAGCCAGTGTATGTGATGTGCATGCAATACAAGTTCGCGCTGAGCATAGTGCTCGCCTTTAATTTCGTTAAATTTCTAGAAGCGGTACACCCGCCGTGGTTGTTCAGTGGCTATGGTGTTGGGCTGCTGAGCACGAGGTCGCGGGATCGAATCCCGGCCACGTCGGCCACATTTCGATGGGGGCGAAATGCGAAAGCACCCTTGTACTTAGATTTAGGTGCACGTTAAAGGACCCCAGGTGGTCCAAGTTATTCCGGAGTCCCCCCACTACGGCGTGCTTCATAATCAGATCGTGGTTTGGCACGTAAAACCCAATTATTAAATTCAAATTTCTTTAGAAGCGGTACAAAAAAACTTCGACAAGCTTGTGGCGAGCAAAATAAACAAGCTTTTTGTGGTAGGTTGCTTTGCTCAAAGAACGCTCCCTTAGGACTAGCGAATCTGCACTATGAGTGATAATTAGTTACAAGAACGCGCAACCGCTCGTGCTCGCAATATAAAGCTCGATCGGTTAGGGTTTTCCCGTGCAGTAGTGGTACTTTTCCGGTCTTCTTATCTCGTAAGCTGCAAGTACGCTAACATAGATAAACGAGAAAACGAACTTGCAGGAGCTGAACCTTATCGCAGAGAACGTGTTCAGCAGTCCTTGCGCGCACTTTCAGGCGCCGTGCTTCGGTGATTCTTCGATCACGGGGACGAAGCAAAGAAAATGTTCGCCTCAAAAACTAGATCATTTGTTCCTGACACATGCGCGAGATCTGTTTGTAAACGTGCTGGCAAGTAACCATACCGATGCCGAGCCCTTCGGAAGTTTCGTCGCCTAATGTCAAGACTCAAGAACCACGTGGACAAACATGCAAACTGCTTCTGCGTATTTTCCCTATTTTTATTAGAATACTAAGTGAACCTTGATGTTCGAGAGCGGCAACTACAGTCGAATTTATATTTCTTGGTTGTAAAGGTTTATGAGCGCGCTACCCAATCGTGAAATACTCAATAAAAGGCACCATGTGGCATCGCTTATCAGAAACGCTCATGTTTTTTCTGTTGAGATTGTGGAGGCATGCACGGCGATATCCTCCGTTCCACAAATTAACCCAATCACTGCTTTCAACTGATTGACACCTCAACTGTATAAACCGTTCAGCCTTAAATTCACATTCCGAAGGTGTGCATGCCCGCTTACCGCTTCCCAAGTGTGAACGTAGCCTTCGTGAACGACTGACGAGGCTGCGACAGCATCGGCACGCCGGGCTTCCCGCTGGGCGCCTCGCCCCTGCCGTCGGGCACGGTTTTGACTTTCTGTCGACTAACAGCCGTGGTCCAACCACGCGATAGTAAAAATTAAAAAAAGGAACAGAGTGGATGTCTTAGGCTGTGCAAACAATTGACATACACTTTAATATGGGATTAGTAGTACGATTATTCGAAAGCTTTGATATTTTATGTTCTTCTACGCTGCAGTCGAAATCGGGAGTGCTTCGGGTGTTCGCGCAGTGAAATACAATACCAGAAGAACCTTGATCTTTCCTAAAAGCGCTTGTAGAAGAAAGAAAACAAGCTCAGTAAAATTCTCAAGGAAGCGTCGAAGTGTCTTTTGTTCAGACACTGCATGCAGCAATAAGCTTATGAGCTACTGCCGACATACTGTGTTGGTGTCGGACAATGCGAAAGGAAATTTTTGCGTTTCAATCACCCCATAAGTTCTACCAAAATCACGCCGTTGTCCTGCTAAAATGCGGTTGCGTGTGGTCCGTGGAAACCCGTATGAGGGACATTGCTGTAACGTTGTTCACTGTACGAAACCAGAGTTTCGGGTTTAGCTTGTTTTGGGTAGCATAGCGCAGCTCGTGAATAGATCTATGTCTCCCAAGTTTAAAAAAGAACTGGCAAGGTACAATCAATATCCCCAAATATACTGCAAGGAATAAGAACTTCTCTTTATCCAAGGCAGACATTTCTAGTCCAGCGGTGTGCGTTAGAGTAGATATTACTCGGCAACATTACCTTTGAAATGACTCAGCAATTACTTGCAATATGGTTCAGCAGCAAATGTCAGTAGAAAAATGTCATCAGTGGATATATTTCATTATACAGTTTCAGCTGAGCACCGCTTACACTGCACTGAACTCACATTACTGTCATCAGCCCATCAAACTAACTCCTCATCGTTAACATCACTTTGCTACAGCTATTATGTCTGCTACGTGTTGCGTAAGAAGAAATAGCAGCCACAGAGGCAAGACGGCGCTCGTGAACTCTTGACCTAGTGGTTAAAGCGCGTGTAACCACTTCGAAAAGTTCAGAATTCGTGTTTTTAATCGATCGGACATACGAACATAAGGACATAAGCGACCGCCAGTAGCTTTTTTGCGAATTGTTAGCACATGCCGGCCTGAGGGGAGCATTCTATAAGGGCGCAGCTAAAGAATAACCATGGAGCGAAGAAATTACGGGTGTTGGAAATTCTATATTGGCGAATTGTATGCAGGCGCTTTAGCGTCATTTTAGTAATATCTGGCCACTGCATCACAAGCCAACGATGTGGAGGAAATCGATTATGCGTTTCCGTATAGCCGTACTTCTAGTATGCGGCGGCGTTGATGTTTACCGCAAACTTTTTTTTTTCTTCCTCGAAGTCTTCCGCAGACCTTCTCTTCACGCAAACGACGCCATCGCCCGTCATGACTCAACACAGGACAGCGCACACATAACGAGTCGACGTATGTATATAGTCATCTAAATTAAAGGCGAGAATGCGCCGGTCACCGGCTCTGCGCTCTACAGAATGAAGTAACGAAACAACAAACGCTGCGTAAATATCCGGACTGCAACAAATAAACGCAGTCAAGAGCCTCATTCCTCGAAAACACCGTATGGATTTATTTGACTTTCTCTCTCGTTTCAAAGCGAATACTTCTCGTTCGATATTTTCCGACTTTGTCCAATAAGCGCACTTTATCTCGCACCACCCAGTTTCGGGGCGTGCCACATGCTGTTGCGCGAGAGCTTTGTGTTGCCCTGATGTTTAATAAGCTCTGGTCGCTGGCAGCAGTGTGCCGTGTTTTTACGTCGCCAGGGCTAACGGTTACGGGACGGGTTTGTCATCTAAATCCACTTTGCATCTATTATCGCGATGCGCCGAAATGTACTCTTCTTTCATAGGTAACACACATTTCAATGCCACGTACTTGCAAACCTATTTGTGACTACTTTCACTGTTGCTATGGCACTTAGCGGCCGCAGTCATCGCGGTAGTCTAGTTTGGTTCACAAATAAAAAAGTCCTCAACTACTTTTTTTTTCAAGCGAAGCTTGTATACGCTAGCCTGCGCCGGCGATGTAACGCTAAAAATCGAGCTGCTCTCAGAGCGGCACAGGTGGTCGGCACGCGCTCAGGCTCGGCAAGAGCTTGTGCCACTGCTCTCGCGTTCGTCGCCGTCGTCGTCTGCTTCCACAGCTGGCTGCGTTGCCGCTAATCATTCCAGCGTAGAATTTCACTTCTATTCTGTCGTCGTAATGGAGAGGCCGCGTTTACGGGGGTATGAGCCATTGCTCAAGTGGGTATGAGCCATTTATTGTCTTACGTAACAGACAGATTTAATTTTGAAGAAATTTCATGGACATCCATCCAGAATGAACGCGCTCGGGAAAGGGCTCGTCGTCGATGTGCCCACTCTAGCGTGAGGGCTTCCGAAGCCGAGGCTAAACGTCAGCGCAGAGCCGCGGACCCCGAGTTGAGGGAGCACTATGTTGAGGACAAACATCAGCGAAGAGCTGCCAACCCCGAGTTGCAGGGAGCCCAAATTCCAGGAACCCGACAACGGTGGTGCACGGCTCGGCAACGCTAGCGCCAATTTCCCCGGTGCGACGGCCAGGTTTCAACGCGAGTTTCTGAACCGGAACTTTGGAGGCAGCTGCAGTGCGTGTGAGCGGTTGTGGTTCGAGCACGACGTTGTAGTCGCCAGTTCAATCCGTTCGAAGGAACGCCGAAGAAACATACGACAAGCTTCGCTTACCCCCCCGTCCTCGACAGGAGAAGGCCTACTAACTTTTTTTTTTACCACGAGAACTTCTCACGAAAAAGATACGAAGCTTTAACTGTGAGAATCCATGAAGAAACATGAACTCTTTGCAGAACATAACGCTTTCCTCACAACTTAATGCATAAAACTAGGTGATGAACCTGCCACACATCTATATTATATAGTATAACATTTTATTACCTCCAATATACCGCGACAACACTGTGTCAATTGAGGAAATTTTCATTGCAGTATCGTTTCCGTTTTTTTTTAACATCGACACAAAACGATAGATTTAACAGCGACCCCCATCAATTGTGGGCCATGCGGTGCCATATGTCTTCAGTTCGCAGATGTCATTTTGTTACCCGCCGTGGTTGCTCAGTGGCTATGGTGTTGGGCTGCTGAGCACGAGGTCGCGGGATCGAATCCCGGCCACGTCGGCCGCATTTCAATACGGGCGAAATGTGAAAACACCCGTGTACTTAGATTTAGGTGCACGTTAAAGAATCCCAGGTGGTCCAAATTTCCAGAGTCCCCCACTACGGCGTGCCTGATAATCAGATCGTGGTTTAGGCACGTAAAACCCAATAATTAAATTTTTTATTCTCATATTGTGATAAAGATAATGTCAGTTCCCTCATTCGATTGGACCATGGAATTTGATGATGAATATCTCGGAGTAGGTGCGATTTCCGATATTTTTTAAAAGATGGATGTGCATGAAAATGTCACTGAATCAAAATTTGCCGTTTAGACAACTGCCTTCAAGGCACTAATAAAAAATTAAACAATGAATTTTCGTTACTTAGTCTCGGGAAACTTGTAGCATGGCTGAGTCACTCTGACGTCAACGTCCATTTCGTTAAAATCACGTTACCTGTTACGTCACAATTCTTTCCTATATCTACTTCGTTTCAAGGGCAATAAACGTTGTTCGTCACCTGACTGCCGGCCCGCTTACAAAACTCACGTTATTAGCGGTACAGTATGTCCGCTTTGCCTAGGAACTCGTCTGCGAAAAGTTTGCTGCCCCCATTACGTTTTTATAAAGAATCTGTATGGTCTAATAAAAAAGCGGCCTGTATTGGGTATTTCTTTTTAGCAGCACCAATTTTTTTTAAATTCCTTGTGGCAAATAGCACAGTTCTACCCCTTGATATAAGTTACTCAATGAGGCCGCCATTAATTCTACGAGAAATCACAATGCTTAACGCAATAGTTAACAAACTTACGCTAATTAACTTTTCAAATATTACTTTACGGTACATATTTGAATCTACAAATTGTAGGTAGTGAGTTTGCATGTGCCTCGCTGTCGCAGCGAGCTGGCTGCCCGCTGCTGGGTGACGTAAGCACAATGTCGCCTCGAGGGGCGCGGCTTTGCGCTCGCTGCAGCCTCCCAGCTTCGGTTTCGCGCGCTTTGATAGCCGATATTCGTCGTGCCAGAGTTGCGCGGTTTATTGCGTTTTTTTTTTTTGGTATCCGAATGCTGATATGGCTTGTACGGAGAGCTCGCTTCTATTTCTTAGTTTCAATAAGCCCGCTGAGACTAAAAGTTTAAAATTTAGTGAATGAATGTTTGGTAAACACCTACTAATTACCACGTGTCACCCGTCACACCGCGGTCGGCACCACTGACCTTAGGATGTCTCCGAAGGAACCATCCTTCTATTTCAAAACGGCCGTTTTTAAATATTACCTAAAATCTGAGTAGAAACATCCGGTATATTTGTTCGTGCTCATTTGTGTGGCACAGTGCACGAGTGAGTATTTTCGAGAAAATTTTAAGGGGACCGCGGATGCATATTGTGGCACACTGGAAAGGATATGTTGATATTGGTATCATTCTAACCATGGCTTCGCCAAAGCTCAGCATAAGATTGGCAAATTGCTGACAGGGGACTTAAAGTACTTAACTGAAAAAAAAGGTAAGTCGATCAACGTTAGGTAAAGCAACACTGCAATAAGTTACATAAACAATGACCGCGCCTTAAAGATTTTTTAATCTCAACTGACAGGGTTGCGCTAACTTCCATTTGTTACTTTGAAGGCATTTGTTCGGAATCATAAGAAAAAAACGCATATTTATGATTGCGAGGTTTCAAATCGCGCGACATTTATATACAAAATATTTTAAAATGAATATAAGCGCCATCTTAAGGAAAACAAGATAGAGCGGTTCTACGTACCGGATAGGATAGCATTGTGCAACGCAAACTCACGCCGTCGAGGCTTGAGCTTTAGGTAAACCGCGACACTGCGGCGAGCGTCGGTGGGGGTGGCGTAACTGAGCGAACGAGCGCAACAAAGGATAAAAGCGAACGCGGATCGCAGCGGGGGATGACAGACGCGAGGAGGAAATTAGAGAGGAGGGTGCAGTGGAACCATGACGCGGAAAGCGGAGGAGGAGGGTATGGCGTAAGCGTGAGAAGAAAAGCGTTGTGCGGCAACGACGGCTACGAGATCCGGCCACATTGATGTCATCAGGTAGCATATGTGGGCTTATTTCTGCCTTCATCCAAAATGATCACGTACTCGTGACGCCTGCGGTGGAAAGGACGCTCCACATCCGCCGACAAGGTTTGTGAGTGGTGGGGCTGGCTAACACTCCCAGGGTTAGTTGTAGTCCGTGAGCGGCCAGTCGCTGCGAATGGCCGCTCGAGGCACTTCTCGTGCATTCGCGGCCTTCTTTCACGTTCGAAAAAACACTTTTATGTTGAACGTGTTGAGCAACAGAAAGCTGTATCGGTAGTTTTTCATATTGTTCTACAATGTTCTCACTGACACCCTTCGTCTAATTATAATATTGCAGAAAATAATTAATTAATAAGAATAACTATCTAATTAGGCGGAACGAAAAGATATACTGAGTTTCTCCAAGCGACGGCAAACAACATTACTTTGGTTCTGACGAGCTACGTACCATTTGCATATTTTTAAAGTTTGGCCCAAGTTAACTGAAACACCCTGTACATACGCAGGCGCAAGCTGGAATCGGCTAGCGCAAGACAGGGGTAATTGGAGATCACAGGGAGAGGCCTTCGTCCAGTAGTGGACATAAATATAGGCTGATGATGATGATGATATTGATGACTCAGGGTGTTTCAGCCAACACTTTCAAAAATGATTAAAGGTTGCCTGTGGCAGATAGCACAATTCTAGTTCATGAGCTGGTTTACTCCAAGAGGCGGACATTGCAAAAAAATTGAAATAAATTATCGAATAATTAGCAAAAATCACTAATTAAGTTTTAACTAATTACCTTATGACCCATATTGAAATTTACAAGTTCTAGCCGTGGAGTTCCCAAGGCGGATCCACCGCTCCACTTGGAACGAATTCTCAGGATGGCACCAGCTTTGAAATATTAATTCCCGAACTATGCGGAGAAATGCGTTGGCGTTCCAGTTACTGTTTTAACAAAACGTCATTACATTCACAGCAAGCGCTTAAGTCACTGCGATGCCAGTGCATTTCGCCGCAACTTTCTGGAATTCATATCTGAAAACTGGCGTGATCTTGAGAATTCGTTCCAAGTGAATCTGCCTTGCGAATTTGACGGCTAGAATTTGTACATTGCAATACGGGTTGGGCCATAAGGTATTTAGTTTAAAAATGAATTAGTAAATTTTTATTACTTAGTCGATTTTGCACTTCAATTTTTGTTGGAAGTAATGTCCGCCTCCTCGAGTAGACCAGCTCATGAACGAGAATTGTGCTATCTGCCACAGGCAGCCTTTAAAATAAGGTGTCCGCTGAAACACGCTGTATATACGAGTATTGTTTAGCTCTGAGGAGAGTATCAAGCTGCAAAACTACCACTTAAGCTACCCTTTTTGCGTTTCCTTGAATAAATTCACCTAAAGTTATCTATCCTTTATTGTTGAGGTTAGTGCATATATATATATATATATATATATATATATATATATATATATATATATGGTGTTTCAGCGAACACTTTCGGAAGTTCTGAAAGGGTGCGTGTGGCAGATAGCCCAGTTCTAGTTCATGAGCGGGTTTTCTCGCAGAGGCTGACATTACTTGCACGCGAAATTGAAATGCTTACTCGAATAATTAACAAACATTCACTAATTAGGTTTTTACTAATTGCCTGATGTTCCATATTGCAATTTACGAATTGTAGCCGTGGAGTTCGCAAGCCGGATCTACTTGGAACGAATTCTCGGGATAACACCAGTTTCGAGATATTAATTCCCGAACCCTGCCGAGAAATGCATTGGCGTTCCAGTTAGTTCCTTAACAAAACGTCGCTTTATGCATTGAAGCACAAAATTAACTGGAACGCCAATGCATATTTCCGCAAAGTTCGGGAATTAACATCTTGAAACTGGTGGCATCCTGAGAATTAATTCCAAATGGATTCGCCTTGCAAACTTCACGGCTAAAATTTGTACATTGCAATATGGCCCATCAGGTAATTAGTTAAAAACTTCAATAGTGAATTTTTGTTGATTGTTGATTTTGTGAATTTTTTGTGCAAGTAATGTCCGCCTCTTCGAGTAGACGAGCTCAATAACTAGAATTTGGCTACCTGCCACAGGCAACCTTAAATAAATTTAGAAAGTCTTCGCTGAAACACCCTGCATATATTTAATCATATCATATGAAGTCAACAAACACAGACCCCAAGGACAACATAGAAGAAATTACTCGTACTCACTAATTGAATTAAAGAAATAATAAATAAATGGAAATTATTTGGATGAAAAAGCAACTTGCCGTAGGTGCATGGGGAACGATGCCACGTCTTCGCATTACGCGTGCGATGCTCTTACCACTGAGAGCCACCGCGGTGCCGTTTTCCCATCCACTTTCTGGGGTATTTATGTTTTTATTATTACAACCCCGGGAGTGTTAGCCAGTGCCAACACTCACAAACCTCGGCGGTGGATGTAGAACATCCTTTCAGTCGCAGGCGTCACGAGTACGTGATCTTTTTGGGGGAAGTCCTTAATTCACTTGGAACCAATTTTTAAGATGACACGCATTTTCAGATCTCAACGCGACTAGCCGCAGTACACTGTCCATTTGCAGTATGATAATTTTTTCTGCTGTACTCAGATTCTTTTGTTTTCATGTTTGGTTTTACTTTCGAGGATTTCTGTTACCTTCCTTTATTCATTGGTGCGTCCTGATATCCAATTCTCACTGGCCTTTTAGGGTACATGGATGAATTCTGTGTGCTAAAATTTCCTCCCTCCGGCTTTACTTATGGTGTACTTGAACCACTCAAATATCATGGCAACATAATATAGAGCGCAGAATTTACACATACGCTGTATCATATAGCACCTGGAGTAGAACATTTTCACCATTAGTGGTGTTCTGATTGTCTAGTTGTCCTTTAGATGTACTGTTTTTAGCTGCTTTCGTCATGCCTCAGTCGTTTTTTTTTTTTATCAAAAGTCAGAGCAAGTGTGTCAAAAAGCGCTTTTGACTACAGTTTTGCTCCAAACGTCGCTACCTCTTTCTTTCTTAGCGTAATTCAGAATGTCCAGAAAATGTTCAAAAATGAGGGTGTTTGCCTAGCAGAACTTTATCTGGCCTTGCAGCGGTAGGACTAAACAAGTCAGCGGGAGCTTGTCTTGTGTTGTTTCCTAAACTTTGGCTCATACGCACTACGGGCGATTGGACAAGAAGCAGGCGGTTCCAACTACGTTTATGAGAAATAAAAAAAAACTTAATCTGCACAACAGTTGTTAGAAAAATACTATTAAGAATTTTGATCTGATAAAGTAATTTTGACATAAAGAAGTGAAATAATGGGAATAATTCATAATTCTAGAAATTCAGCAAGGTACTCTGTTCGGGAGCTTTGGCGAAGCGGGCGAGCGTGCCGTGGGTGATGTGCGCTGCTTATCTTCTTGTACCTCCACCAGCACCGTGGCCAGTGCATGCAGTACAGTTATAATATTTTATGGGTGTAGCTTCTAATGTATCTAAAGTGGGCCACGAAAGGCGTTATCCTTACACGTAGGTTGATCCGCGATATACAGGGAAGGCATCCTGTAAACATGATACGTTGGACACTAGGTTTATTGGAACCGCCTGGACCGTATAAGAAAATGCGCGCATGGAAGCTTTTACCATGCTGCAAAAATAACAGAAACTCGAGAACGAGAAACTAAGGCGAATATAAAGGAACACCAACGGCATCAATATGTGCTGCTGTAAAATATAATCACGCTGATATTACGTTTTCAACGAAAGCAGTTCTCATGTATTCCTGTGGGAGAAATTCCACAACCATAAAGGGTTTCCTTTATAAAATTCTAGACAAATACGCGGGCATCTGGAGGCGAGAAGCTTAAAAAAAATTGTGCAGCTCAATCTATGGTTTTGTGCCGTGCTCAAAACAGGGGCAGCCAAAAAATAAAAACACAGGGTATCTACTGACTCACAGCTGCTCCTCAGGAAAAAAATCTCACATGCTATGCCATACCGGGTGTTTTAGCGAACACTTTCAAAACATTTTAGAGGTTGCCCGTGGCGGATATGACAATTGTAGTTATGACAATTCTACTCGAAGAGGTGGACATTACTTGCACAACACTTGAAATGCATAATCTACTAAGTGACAAAAACTCACTAATTAAGTATTTAACTATTACCTTATGACCGATATTGCAATTTATAAATTCTAGCCGTGGAGTTCGCAATGCGCATCAGATCCACTTGGAACGAAATGGCGTGGAGCAGAGGTAGAACACTGGGCTTCTAATCTGAAGGTCGTAAGTTCGAATCCTCTTTCAGTCCACCATATCTCCAGGCATGGAGTGGTGCCTGACACCGGGAAAAAATGCCGTGAGCTAGCGCGGCTATACTAATCCAGGTGCAACCAAATTAGAAAGGCCCACTAAGCTTCAACAAAGGCACTCCCTCACCAGAAGAGGAATTGGCCTCCCTGGTGCAGTATTCGGCCACTACCTCCCTCATGCCTCCTGCAGGGAAGCCCAGTCGAGGACAGCAGAAGACTACGTGGGGTGATTAAGTTAGGAATTTGCTGATAGAAATTGGAATCAGCTAGCGCATGGCAGGGGTAAGCGGAGATCTCAGGGAGAAGCCTTCGTCTTGCAGTGGACATAAAGATAGGATGATGATGATCGATATCCATAATGAAACCCGCGAATATTGTACTGTACTTTTTTCTATTTCTCTCATTTATATGGAATTTCGTCGCAGCTTATTAATTTTAATTATTCCAGATACTTCAGTATCTCAACTTGTAACTAAACTTATGCTCTCATATATCTATAATGAAACCCTTGAATTTTGTACTGTGCTGTTTTTTTATTTTTTATTAATTTCCTCCCTGGTCGTCTGATGAGTAGAACTGGGAGAGCTGCGCAAGAAACAAGAGTGTCACTCGATGCTCGTGTCACTAAAAATGTTCGAAAGTGTTCGCTGAAGCACCCTGTATACTGGAAACGACATTTGAAATGTAACGCCTTGGGATACCTTTTCAGGACAAGTGTATGAGACCCTATCGATTGCTACATGGGCTGTTAGCGTATACATAAACTAGCTATAAATGAGGGGGGTCGACCGGCTGGCTGACGCTATCATCTTCTTTTCTTCCTATATAGAAGTCCTCTATAAATTCATGCGCGAGCTGCTTTCGGTGACGTGAACGCCCTATTCTCGCTTATAAAAATGGGAAAGAGCCACATTCACGGAAATGAACGGCAATGGAAAAAAGGGCCGGAAAATTGTAAGGGTTGCCCTTTGGCTTGATCCTATTGCTTTCGATGCATCCACCGCTCATGACCAGCCGATCCGGTGATAACGTAGGCGGAGCGCCGTACGGACCACACTGTAAAGCACTTTGGTCCTTAAATGGGTTTGGAGCACCGAAAAACCAACAAAACAAAAGCAACACTTTCGTTAAACATAAATTCGCATTAAATGTGTGTGTGTGTGGGGTGTTTTGATTACCGAAACAGCCTCTTTGTTTCTGTAAAGGTTTCTTGTTGCACCTAAAACTGCCCTTTTGATGCTAAAGGTGCTAATGGGCGATGAAAATGCCTGGTTCTGGGTATATGTCGTCACGACGGTGCTGAAAACTGCAAGGATCTAGTCAAAACGCATTAAATATAGTGCCGTTTTGTACTAACAGGTCTGCGTATTCTTGAGGTGCCTGTTAGCTGTCTATATCCCAGCAGCAGCAGTTGTGGTCACAGGCGCAAGTCTAAGCATACACTCTAAATAAAGTTTGCACCCTTAGGGTGGTTTCTTGTTACCAAACCATAATCGTCATCTATCTTCTCCGTATTTCCTTTCTTTAACGCTGCGAGCCCGGTACTTTCTAGTCACAAACAGCACGCGGGTTACGAACGTGACATTACATTCTCGACAGGAAAGTAGCGAGCACCGAGTTTTCAAGAAAGGAAACGCAAGCAAGGCATATGATAATTATTGTTTGGGGACAACAAACCACCCAAAAGGTGTAAACTTTTTTTAGAGTGTACTCTCTTGGTTTGGCGTTTTGGTTGCACTTTAACCTTATTCCGCTAAAGTTCCGTCCATGCAGCTTCTGCTGCTATATTTATATACTCATTACTATTAAGTTTGTACTCGTCATTCTGTGTGCCCTATTTACGCTTTCCTTGCAGTGCCGACCAATGCTGAACTCTGCAAACGAATGCACGAGTTAGAAGCAATATACAAAGAGCGGTTGAATGAGCACGTCGACCAGCTTATTGTTGGTCTCCAGGAGACAGGTTTGCACGTCGGTAAACTGAGAACTGAGGTTGGTCGCATGGACGACACTGCATGCAAAGCTGCTAAACGACATGGTCGAGTCAAGTAGATCTCGACAGCTCTAGTTGTCGGCGGGAAACCGTGCTCTGAAAGACGAAAATGAAGTCCTTCAAAATAACGTCGCTGGCATTGAGCAATACTGTAGGCTGAATAACTTAGAAATCAAGGGCGTACCTTGCACAAAGGGAGAGGACTGTACTGCAATCCTTACTGCCATCGGCGACAAAGTCAAATGTAGTCTCAGCCTCTGACGTCAGTACAGTGCATCACGTACCGACGAAATTTGGTAAGCTGAACTAAAGTGTGCTACAAGGGGGTAGTTTGGTCAGGGGCGGCATGCGCCAGGCATTGCCATTGCCGTGAGGCGACAAGTGTGGAAAAGTCCGGCACTTTGACAGGCCCCGGAAAGGAAAGATAGTTTCGGTTTCAAGGAATATGCGCGCTCCTATCGGTTGCCGGACATCCTAAGTTATTTTTCTTATTTATCTTTTTGTGAATTTCAAATCGGGCGAAGCGCGGGAAGTGGTCGCCATCGTGCGTCCGTCGAGCTTACCTCCGCTCACCCTTGCCATTCGCTCAGCGATATCACAAGTCAGATCGCGCTTGGTCGTCTGCTTCGGTTCTCGTCCCAAGTGTGAAGATGGGAAAGATAAGACAGAGAAGCTTGATCAGGCGTGCAACGAACAGAAGACGCCGGAAACCAGGTCGACCATGCATTAGACGAAGATGGCTAAATCGGGGCATCACTTGTGTTGCGCGGCTCTGTGGTGTTCGAACACCGGAAATTCCAGTTCTGCGAAGATTTCAGGGCCGGTATCTTGTAGCAATGCCTTTCCGGTAATAATGCCTTTTCGCGCTTATCGCGCTTTGTCAGTGGTCAGAGCGACGGTCCGCTCGCGTTATCAACAGCCCCAGCCGGCCGTGAGCGGTGGTTGATAAGACTAGTATAGAATAAGTCATAATTATCGCGACAAAATCGCGGCCCTGGTTTCCTAATGAGCACGAGTAAGCACAAGTATTTCACTCAATTTTCCGAGCAGGTATTCATTTTGCATGAGTAAAGCAGTTCTCTGCAAGCCTGAGTGGACTGACATAAGAGCGGTGTGGCTCGACTCATTCGTCATGGCGGCAGCCCATCTGATGCCGGTGAAATACTTGTAATGAAGGGCTTCGGTGCGTGTTTTTGTTCACTCTTTGTCGACATGGACAGCTAAGGTTTAAAAAAAGAAAAGAAGGAAAGAGGCAGCCGTGGTGGTTAATAATTTTCGCAATGATTTGGATCTTCTGGAATTTTCACTCATTATGTACAAATTTCGGTTGTGAATGAAAATTCCTTCTGTAGATAGTCACTTTCGCACTGCGTGGAGGTCAGTCTTTTTCCAGTACCAAATATGTGAATAAAAACAAAAGCGTTCAACTTTTACTTGTGTTGAGTTTTGGCTGGCCGAGAAATCGGCTAGTTTTAGTTGATCCACTTCACAACACACGAACAAAATTAATGATTGATGGTGCAAGGAAGTTATTTTCTTTATGCTGCCCCCCCACTATATCTGTGGACTAGTTGAAGTGTAGCACTAAACGTAACCGCAAGTTAGGACTTTCAAAGCGACTACTTTTCTGACGAAATGTAATATATTAACCACGAATATTGGTAATTACCAACAGTTCGCTATATAAGTATTCTTCAGTATAATTGCTTGGTACTGGTGCGTACGAGCAATGTCCCAGTGGTTTACAAAATGAATAGCAGCTTGCAAAGTAAACCTGGTAGGAAGAAAGCGCTTCCTAATACACGATACACGATACACTTCAGCGGGTTCTGCTCCGCGATTTGGCACGGCCAGCGGACCTGCAAGAGAGCACGAACACAGTCCGCTTGCATGCGAAGTGTGAAAGGAGGGCTTCGCGGCAACCCTCCTCCTCTTGGCTGCGCGCCCTCTCCCTCTACCTTCTGACCTAATCAGTGACTTCATGGAGGCATTGTTTGTTTGTGAATTATCTCCAGTAGGATATCTGGCAGCCGCCAGTGGTGGAAGCGGCGCTGCCGCCGCGTATCGGCTAAAGTCCCTATAGTATCGGCATGGGACCGGCCCCTGACTTTGATGCCAGCCCAGGCGAAAGCTGCGCCGCCGCCAATATCCGTCGATCCGTCGCTGATTCCTGCTGTTCTCAGTTATGCTGGCTGTACGCCGCCAGAGCGTACGTCGAAGTTTGTGTTGTTTATGATTTTTTATTAAGTTTATGTAGTTCAAACGACGCATTGTTTAAAATAAAGGCTTTATTTTCCCTGAGGTATTCAGTTTGAATTATACACATCGGTTGTCACTGCAATATAAAGTGCTAAATGCGCCTATCTATTTACCAAATTAATTAAAATGATTGTACTGGTGGTTGCATTACTCATATTACCTAAATAAATGAGTAATTAGGTAAATATTTATAAGGTAATTAATGACTTTTTCTATATCCAATATAATGTTGATCATGTGACTTTAAAAAATGAAGTAGCCAGTCTCTTTATACGATATTCATGTATTCTTTGCGTGATATCTGCATACAAAGGAGTAGGTTTTCATTAATAATTCTTTTTTCATGCGCGACACGTAATTCTAACAATTGCATGTGCATTCCACAGTTTCTCTCTGTGCATTTCCAAGAAGCTCTCTAACGGATCCTGGCTCAGCCAGGTTGCCATCGAAGCAGGGATGTACTAGCACTGACGTGTTAGCGATTAAAAAGCAGATTTTCAACGGCGATGTATGCAAAACGCCGTAGGGATCGGAAGCGGTGTATGATGCAACAGCCAATGCTCTGGTGGCGCCATCCCGTCGCTTTCGACATCAAGTGCTTGAGCCGTGAATCCTCCCTGAACACACTACCCCATATTCTAGTACACTATAGCTGAACATAACGGCGCGGTTTCGCTCTCGAGCAAAACGGACTCAATTCGTGAAGACGACGCGAAAGGCCCGATTGAATACCCGCAGTGTGGGATTCTCAGGGGAGAACACGAACTCAATATTGGTCAGTGAGCTTCTCTGGCCAGACAATAAGCGTTTTTTCTCTATGGCGCTTGCCCTAACGAAAGAAAAACGATAGCATTTAATTTTCACCGAAAAATGACAGATCATCGCACGAGAATCAGTTGAGAGTCGAGTATTTCGCATCGCTTCTGATTATGATCTGTCCGTTTTTACCTGATCTTGTATGTATTTTAATTTTCAATTTCACAAATATGTACAAAAGCTTCCTATTTTTGCCTAAAGAACGTCAGGCTCACTTTTCTTTGCCCTGAAAAAGCTTTATTCAATTCTAATGCGCGAAGTTTGCGCAAAAACATGAATGGCATTGCAAATTCTTTATCTACTCGGCATAACCTCTATGTCATTTGCGTTAATGAAACATGGATGAGGGCAGCTGACAATAACTTGTACAGCTTCCATTCGTATTCTGCTGAATGATGTCACCGCGATAACAGTAATCATGGCGGTTCAACAATTTTTGCATCATCTTAGTTCCGTTTTCACGGACGACTTGACTTGGCACCGAATGTGACGAATTGTGAATCTGTTTGGGTAGAAATTGACGATTTATTTATTTCCCAACATTAGAAAAAAGGCCAATACAATCGAACGTCGATATAACCAAGTTGCACTTGCAGCGAAAAACTTCATTAAAAAGCGAATGTCGTACATTCGAGGTTTTAAAGTTTCAGCATTAAAAGCAACTTCACCTATTCCCAGAGTATTCCTGGTGGATAGTATATTGTTAGTAAGCACTTACAAACAAATCACAAGAAGGTCGGGTCATAATACCCCGGTTATGAGCGCCAGCGCGTGCGGTGCAGATCGCGCCGAAAGGAATGCATCGACCGGCCTCACGGCGTCTAAGATTTCCATGTGCTTGCGTCTCGCGGCGCCGTAAATCTTGGACGCCATAGCTGACCGCGCTTATTCGCCGTAGTGGGCGCCCACAAATTAAAAACGAATGTCTAAAAAGATAGATATTGGTCTTGAACAAAAAAAATGAAAAATCAGTTTTGCCAGAAAGGCAGAGCATTAAATGCGATAGCGAAGAGATAACTACACGAAGTGAGGTACATTGTTTTATCGGTGTCACGCGCGTTCAAACAAGCATTAACAGATCTCACTCGATAACCACGAACTCGCCGTCACAACGCGAGCGAGCGCTTTGCACCGTGTCTCGGAAACTTAAGATTACGCGACGGCCAACACTAGGCGCGCGGGAGGAACAAAATGGGCATGAAGGCACCAACTATTTCGGCACCGGCCTTTGCACTTGCCTCGGAGAGATTACCTCCAAGATACGGCACGTGGCCCGCGCACGGACGCGCGTGAGGAGGAGAAGGCAGATAAGCGCGCGCGTTCGTGCCCTTACGAAACCTATGTATTTTGTACTGTGCTACATGTGCTCTTTTTTTATTCAAATTCATTTTGAAATTCGTCCCCGGTCGTATTAGCTAAATATTTCAAATTATTCCAGACACTTCAGTAACTGAACCTGTAACTAAACTTATGCTCTGCTATCATATCTATAATGAAACCCATGTATTTTGTACTGTACTTTTTTTCTTTCTTTTCTGATTTATTTTGAAATTCATTCCCGGTCGTTTCACTCAACTACTTCTGATTATTCCAGGCATTTGAGTAACTCAACATGCAACTAAACTTATGTTCTGATATCATATCTATAATTAAACCATGAATCTTGTACTGTACTATTTTGTTCTATTTTTTTATGATTTATTCTGAATTTCCTCCCCGTTCTTCTTAAAGGCGAAGCTCAAGCGTCCTCCTTTCATGTATAAGGCAACTTTCATGTTGCCTTATACTTCGATTTGCTTGGTGCCCGCAAGCACCGTCAAAGCTAATATGCCGCTGCTGCTCTACTGAAACAGCACACTGCGACAGCCTTTATGGCCGCTAGCAGAACGGTGATGGGTAACTTCGGTGCCGCCATACATTTCCGCTCTTGGAAATTATCTGATTGTTGGCCAACATAAAGCCCCTATATTTATAAAAGTAGCGCCATTCTTAGATCTTGCCGCCACCGCGCTCACCCCGGCGCTTCCTCCTCGCCCTCTCTTAGCCGCCTCCTGTCGCCCCAGCCTCCTCCGCTCCCCCATTGGCCAATCCGTGTCACGTGGAAGTTCGCGTCGCGCTTTTGTATATTTTTTCTTTCCAACGCGCTCCGACCAGGGCTAGGTCAGCTGGTATACCCCCCGGGTAAACGATGTTTGCGTCACTAGCGCCAATTTGTCCCCTGGTGTTTGGTAGGCCAAACTGTGAAACCAATAAACAATAAAAAAAATTGCTGATGCTGCTATGGCAACGCTTTTGTTGATGAGAGAGGAGGAAACGCCGAGCTGCTTGTCATCTGCTATGCGCTCGACGAGCGCGCGACCGCTTTGTGAGCCGCAAGCGGAAAAGAGCACCGCTTGCATCTTTTTTAGATTGTGTTGCTGCTGCATATACTGTTTTCTACAGCTTTCGGTCGCTAATTTTCTCGGACGTTGAGCACGTCCACGAAACATTTGTTAGGAAATATTTCTCAGTTAAAATGCACGCGAGCTAGCAAGCTCGAAGCGTGACAATTTTGTTTGAGCAAGAAAATTGAGCAGTCGGAAAATGTGGTGTATTCACTGATTTTATTAGCAACGTATTGCAAACGATACAACTCAATACATACCACAATAGCACAGAGCTGTGTAATTCGTACAGTAAATACAAATGTTGGCATCTGTATTGGTTACACAAACATAAGAGAAGTCTTCACACAATTCATCGTATTTATAAAAGTAGCGCCAGTCCACTTCCCTCCTCCTCCGTTCCACTATCGCGCTCGGCGCGACCATCGCGATCGAGGCGCGATATCGACAGTGGCGCCGCCTGCGTGGGCCTGCCGTGGCAGACGACAGCTAACGCGCTACCAGAGGAAATCCGAGGAAAACTTCGATCGCGCCCTGCGGAGACGTTTTTGAGGCGCGATTTTGCTTCGTCAGTCAGTAACTGGTCTTAATAATGCCGTTTTGGAAGTAGCAACGCGACGATGCGAGACGGCGCAAATATCAAGTGTGCAGCAAGCGTTTGCGCACGCCCGATGGCAAACCAAAAAAAAAAAGCCTTTTGCCCTCGCCTTGTCGGTTGCGGCAACTTAAGGCGCAGCAGCATGCCATCACAACGAAGTTCTTGTCCCTAACACGTTTTATCCGTTTGTGCGTACAGCACTTTCGCTGCACAGGCCCGAGAATGGCAGTCGGAGCGCGCTGGAAAGAAAGAAATATACAAAAGCACGACGCGAACTTCCACGTGACACGGATTGGCCAATGGGGGAGCGGAGGAGGCTGGGGCGACAGGAGGCGGCTAAGAGAGGGCGAGGAGGAAGCGCCGGGGTGAGCGCGGTGGCGGCAAGATCTAAGAATGGCGCTACTTTTATAAATATAGGGGCTTTAGTCCGGCCGTGCCATTCGTGCTGCGTGCTTGTCCGCAGAGGATTCTTTTTGCGTTTTCAGGCACGCAGTCGCGTTCATTATTACAATCAAGCAAGCATGCGCCCACATTGTATTAAAAATAATTCCACTGACAACACAACAGTACTTAGGACTCACCTTATTGTGTTCGTTTGCGAAAACCAGAATTGGAGCAGACAGTGGAACACACTATAGAATGCAACGAAACGCGGATGGTGTTTCATGCACGCACATGTCAAAAAACATTTATTGTAATTGCTCTAATGGCCAATGCTCAGAATAGCTTCTCATGGCCTGCTTCTCGCTCGTTCCATAAAATCCACCTCCGTGAAGTGGGCCGAGCATATTCTGCTGTTGTTGACCTTGTCTCTGGGCAAACCCATTAGGTCGATCCTTACAGCGTAGGATAAAAACGCTTCCATCCTGAAGGACAGTGAAGATCATAAATTAAAACATCGCAGTTGGAACATGCAAAACTGAGCTCGTTTCGCGGCGCGGCAGAGTACTAGTTGTAATATGTCAACCTTAATTATCAGAAACGCATTTTAAAACATGGCGACCAATTAGCTAGAAATAAGTGCAAAGCGCACACCTACATTCGTGTTCCTTGCGATACGCACAGGTGGTACTATATTTATCAGAGCTTTATGTTCGCTGCCTTGTTGACATAACGATTTACTGCATCGTTGTGGTGTTTTCAAATCAGCTAGCTGCTGCCTCACCACCGGACAGCCTTGTACGACTGCGCACAATTACTATCACAAATAAAAACCGGGAAGTAAACTGCACAGAGCTCACCTGTTGTCTTTAGGGGTGCGGTAGAATTACATGTCGCATGGCTCGCTTCGTCTTGATGTGTTTGCACACCATTGAACCACACACGAACAGCGACAGCTGCGAGACATTGCGGGGAAAAGCCGACAAACGTGCAACGGTAGGGTACCACACGGACCACACTGCTGGCGCGGAAGGCGAAAACGGCAAAACTGACCGCATAATGCCAGGAAAAAAATGTTTGTCGTTTTGGACGTTATCAGCACGGCCGATGACGAGTGCGGGCCGCGCCAGCCACGCCGTCGATAGTTGAAGGCGAGAGAGAAACGACAATGTTGAGAGAGGGTTGACAAGAAAAAAAAGGAAAAGCGATTTTGGTTTCGCATCCATCTCATGGATGGCGCTGCAGTTCGCGTAGACAAAAAAAAAAAAGAAAACCAGCGGAGTTTCTGAGGCCTGACTTTACCGCCGCCCGGCGCACCCATTTGGCGTCTACTAAAACTCCTATATATAAAAAGTAGCGCCATTCTTAGATGATGCCGCCACCGCGCTCACCCCGGAAGTTCCTCCTCGCCGCCTCCTGTCGCCCCAGCCTTCTCCGCTCCCCCATTGGCCAATTCGTGGCATGTGGAAGCACGCGTTGCGCTTCTGTATATTTTTTTCTTTCCAGCGCGCACCGACCGCCATTCTCGGGCCTGTGCGACGAAAGTGCTGTACGCACAAAGTGATCAAACGTGTTAGGGACAAGAACTTCGTTGTGATGGCATGCTGCTGGGCCTGAAGTTGCCGCAACCGACAAGGCGCGGGCTAAATGATTTTTGTAGTTTTAGCTACACTGGCCTAGCCAAGCCCGTTTCGCGCGGCACATCAAGAGCCGTGCTGCGCATGCGCAAGGATCAGTGATGTCACACGGCTTGCGCACCGGAGAGCCACCGGAGCCGGCATCTCTCGCGCACTCCGCCGCCGCCGCGCGCGACTCACCGCCGCCGGTCTGCGCATTCCAGAGGAGTGACGTCGTAGCCGTGGTAGACGCACTGGCGCCGGCGCGCTCGCTGTGCAGTCGCCGTCTGACACTGCGCTGGAGCCGCTGCGCTTCTGACTGGCGTTTGCCAGTGTGGTATAGCCATGGAGAAGGAGAGCGCAAATGCTGCTCAACAGCGCAGAAGAACTGAGAAGCTTGACTCATCGGATCCCGAAGTAGTTGCCTGGCAATTAGCGGTTGAGCGTAGGAGGAATGAATACATGTGCCACATAATACGTATACCGCGTGTGCGTCATTGGAGCAGCAGTAAGCATGACAATCAAGCTAATCCTTGACAATCTAGACAACCAGGAAAGCTAAGAATAATCAGCTGAACCTTTGCTAACGCTACGTATATCCTGGCATAGCCGAGCTAAGCCACTGCAACTTTTTTTGTTTACCAGCCGGCGAGCGCAAACGCTTGCTGCACACTTGGTATTTGCGCCGTCTCGAATCGTCGCGTTGCTACTTCCAAAACGGCATTATTAAGGCCAGTTACTGACTGACGAAGCAAAATCGCACCTCAATAACTGCTCTGCAGGGCGCGATCCAAGTTTTGCGCGGATTTCCTCTGGTAGCGCGTTAGCTGTCGTCTGCCACGGCAGGCCCGACGTACGCGGCGCCACTGTCGATATCGCGCCTCGATCTCGCTGGCCGCGCCGAGCGCGACAGCGGAACGGAGGAGGAGGGAAGCGGATGGCGGTACTTTTTATATATAGGGGTTTTAGCGGCAACTAAACGCGCGCGCAGCGCGCGCGTTTTGCCTAAAATCCCTATATATAGAAGAAGTACCGCCATCTACTCTTTCCTCCGCCGTTTACTCTCCTAAAGCGCTTGTTTTTTTTTTTTCCTTTACTTTTAGCTTGCGAAAGCAAGTCGACGGTGGCGCTCCTCGAAAGTCGCCGTTGAAGCTTTCAGGCCGGGCGCGCGCCGCCGCGGCCGCCGGTGATGTCGGCTGCGCAGAATGACTATCAACATGGCTCTGAGGAGAAAAAAAAAACTACAAAATATAAAGAAGTGAAAGCGCGCGTATTATCGTCGCCCAATCGGAGATACAGGAGAGAGAGAAGCGGAATTGTTCTAAGGATGGCGGTACTTTTGCGAAGGTATAGGGACTTTTGCGCCAACAGCTGTAGGAACGAAGAAATAGATGAGATTGCATCGAAAAGCCACGAATACGAGAGGCGGTGAACGTTGGCAGAAACACGGTGCAGTACTAGGCGCCTTTTATCGCTGACACATTACTTGGCCGCACCAAATGCATTGCAAGTAGGCGCTCTTGTCTATTTTTTCTCCGTGGCTGTGATCGTCACCGTATCATAATGTGAATCAGGTGGCGCTAAGTACGTTGTTTACGTTGAGTGTGCCGGAAGAATACATCGTGTGTATGGAGGCGTTTACGTAAGTGGTCTTTGCGTTGTACTTGGATCCTGTGCTCTATACGTGCCACCGTTTTGACGTTGCTTACATACAGAAAGCTACGGCGCCCGGAGTGTTGCCTTTCAATTTCCTGCTGCGCGGTGCCGCTCACCACACTGCTTGTCTGGGGGATCCTCGAGCTTCCTTTCGGCCCCGAGGAGGAGCATAAGTAGGAGCGCGCTGAGGCATCATATGTTTACCCAATGGGCCTGGCTCCTCGCCATTGTCGTTGCCGCCTTGGTCGAGGCGGTAGGTGGGCTTGTTTACAGTGTACAAGGCAGCTTCAAGCAAGGATGCCTAGAGCGCCCAACCAAAAAAGTTGTTTTGTTTCCCAGATATTGTAAACAATGTAGTTTGAGTTTCTGTGAAAAAAAAAATTCTTGGGTTTTACGTGCCACAATTACGACTTCATTATGAGGCACGCCGCAGTAAGAGAGTCCGAATTTTTAATTCACCTTTGGTAATCACCTTGCTAAGGGATCCCTGAGAGGCCATTTTCGCTCTTGCTGACCCCGAGGTCCAGAAGCGCCTCCTGGATCAAGCTGGCTGGGTCGCGGTGGCCACTGGAGTCTTGGAATAGGGACCCACCCTGAACCGCTACCTTCGTTTTTTTTCTTTTTTTCATCAATAAATGTTTATTCCTCCTTATCCCTCCTCATTCGAATATATATCACCTGAGGTTCTTGAACGTGAACCCTATTACGCCCGGTACACGGGCGTTATTGATTATTGATTGGATTAAATCCTGCGCCATCGGGCTTAGTATGTTCTTTGATAGGAGGTCTCGTCTTAGGGGATATTTTTTAAGGAGGTGCCGAACGAGTTGGAATTGAAGACACTTTCTTGCTCGGCTAGGATGTGTGGAGCATATGGACACCTTTACATGCCATTTGCTGAATTTTGAAGCTGTTACACGCATGGTGCACTTCCACGGCAGGGACGTGAATCACCGGTTCGAAAACGGAAATAAAAAAGAAGTTCCCATCCCAAATAAGAAGGCTCGCCCACTGTAGCCATTCTTTACTAGCTTCCGACCAACTGTGACTTCATTAGTTCTTGTTTGTGCACACTGAAATAAATATTCTCAAAGTAAACATGCAAAATGATCTCGCCTTTTCTGCGTTCCGTGCATAGGTAACCCAGTGCGAACATTCGTGACTGTGATCTCGAAACAGAACGGATCATTACTCTTCCTAACGTTTCTTTAATGCTTCATGCATTTTCCACAAGAAATATTGATAGCGCAACGCCAACAAACACTACAATATTCCGGATAAACGTCGCAAATCGGATGCTTTGTGTAGAGCGCGAAGCAAGTAAAAAAAGAATAGTTTTTCGCAGTCTTGCTTCTACCTGTGCTTTATCTGACCCTTTACCGCTTATGCCTAACTGTTATTTAACCCTGCGATGAAGTTTTTACATGAAAGCTAAAAAAACGTCAACAGACTTTCAGACTGCGTGTTCATTATCAGTGCGATTGCGGATGATATCACGCTTCCCTGGCAGCCAAGGGCCCCGGCAGACATAAAGTCCTTGTATAGGAAAAGTGCCGCGATCCTTTGATCAACACCGCTTCTCTCTTTCTCCTCTATCTCCGATTGGACGATGATAGAGCGCGCTTTCAATTCTTTATATTTCGTTTGTTTCCGCCTCAGAGTCATGTTGAAAGTCACTCTGCGCAACCGCTATCGCCGGCAGAGGCCACAGCGCGTGCCCGGGCTGAAAGCTTAAACGGGGACTTTCTGGGGGCGCCACCATCGACTTACTTTCGCAAGCAAAAAGTCAAGAAAAAAACAAGCGCTTTAGGAGAAGAGACGGCAGAGGAAAGAGGAGATGGCGGTACTTTTACTATATCGGGACTTAAGGCAGACAGCGATAGGGGCGCCCCAACGGGAGTGGGAAATGATAGGCACGGCTTTCTTGTGCGCGGTTCGGGGGGAGCTTGCAAAGTGCAAGATATGTTAAAAAAAAGGTCTAGTTTCGCCCGAAAGGCGAAGCATCGATTGCGATAGCAAATTAGTAGACAGCTACAGGATGTGAGGTATAGTAGCTTTATCGGCCGTATAATGTTGTAAATATTTGCATACTCGCTAAATAAACAAGCACGGAGTCACGCGCGCACAGGCAAACATGACCACATCTTGCTCGATGGCCGCGGAAACTTGTCAAAACGCTGGACAGAAAAAGCGCGCCAGCGGCAGCGAGCAAATTTACCTTCGCGCTGTCTCCCGCTTCAACGCGAAGTAAACGCCGAAAGCACAGCGTATCACGAAAGCACAGCGCGCAGCACAACACAATATACAGGGTGTTTCATTTTAGCTGCACCAAATCTTTAAAAATAGCCTGTAGCAGATAGAACAATTATAATCCTTGATCTAAACTACGCGATGAGGCGGCCATTACTTCCACGAGAAATCAAAACGCCTAATTGAGTAATTAGCATAATTACGCTAATTAACTTTTTCATTTATGATCTTACGGCACATATTTCAATCTACGAATTATAGCCGCTGAGTTCGCAAGGCGTATCTACTTGGAACGAATTCTCAGGACCTAACCAGTTTCGAGATAATAATTTTCAAAGTGTCCGACGAAATGCATGGGCGTTCCAGTTAACTTTGTGTTTCAATGCATAAAACAGCGTTTTCCTCAAAAAGTTAACTGGAACGCCCATACATTTCGTCGGACACGTTAAAAATTAATATCTCGAAACTGGTTCAGTCCTGAGAATTCGTTCCAAGCGGATACGCTTTGCGAACTCAGCGGCTATAATTCGTAGATTGAAAGATGTGCCGTAAAATCATCAATTAATAAGTTAACTAGCGTAATTATGCTAATTACTCAATTATGCGTTTTGATTTCTCGTGGAAGTAATGGCCGCCTCATCGAGTAGTTTAGATCAAGGATTATAATTGTGCTATCTGCCACAGGCTATTTTAAAAAATTTGGTGCAGCTAAAATGAAACACCCTGTATAGCAAAGGTAGCATGCTAGCGCACGCATTTCACTTTCATTTAAAGGGATATTTCCACAGCATTTCTTTAGTGCGCTGACGCCGTTTTACCGCAACCGAAATGCGCAATGCACGAGGCATGCACTTCAGCTAGACTACTTTCTCACGCATTGTTGATGATGATGTTTATTGGCATCCGCTTCGAAACAGGGCGGTGACAAATAGTCTCCTAGCTTGTTTGATTTAATTAGGTTTTACTACATATGTCGCCGTCTATCTTTTTGCCTATCTAATGTGGATCTTAACTTTTGCATTTAAAGCACCTCTATGACTATATCGTGCCGTTACCTACGCTTGCAATGACTCCGGTTCTATCAATATGTTACCTGCTTTTTCTCCACCAATGCTCTAAATGTATCTTACTTATCTGGACCCCTGACCAGTTCATCCTTCAATATTCTTTGAATCGAAACGCTTCTCGAAGGTGGACATTCCCACAGGCTTCGCTGAGTGAATATCTTGGCATTCTATTACAGTAAAGACGAGAAAGGGAACCCCTGGCCTACAGATCGTTGTGCTTTCATCCGCTTCGTTACCAATTTATTTACAACCAGTTGCGTTAAAAGCGCACTTGCATGCCATAGCTACTCCGCTAATAACACAGCCAACATTAAAGTAGTCTAAAATGCACAGGAGAAGGTCACTGGGCAGTGTGTTAAAAGCCTTGTCTGAATCGATCTTCATCTTTCGTACCCGTAATCCAGTATAGTGTTGCATCATTTATGAATTTAACGAACGACGTTAATATTGGTAAAAATTGTCCAATCCTTAATTCGGCAGGTTTGACGTGGTCATCAAATATTTTAATCACTGATTGAAGCCGTTTCACTAGTACTTTGATTAAAAATTTGTAATCATCAGTGGTCAAACAAATAGGCCGGTATGATGTGACGCGGTGAAATTTTTCTGTACCATCTGTTTTCTGAATGATTACTGTTGCGTTGACACAGAAGACGCTGGTAGCATTTTTTTAATCGTTCAGGTCATTCAACACTTCAGCAAATATTGTCGTTAGCACATACTTTAACGATTTATAGAAGGCAGAGCTGATGAGTCCGTCTGGCCCAGGTTATTTTCCTGGTTGCAGATTTGCAATGGTCCTCATTATCTCAGCTTCTGTAATAGGTTCTTCTAGAAGTTACTTTGTTCTCTCGTCGAACTGGGGCAACAACGTAAGGAATCATCAGTCTGGAAATGACTCAGGTCTATCGTGCGCCGTTTCGCATTAGCTTTTGTAAGTTCGTACGCAATGTTTTCTACTTTGCATTTTTCTCTGCTTATTCACTCGATCTTCGCACTGCCATAATGTTAACTTCATGCTTATTGATTTCTCCCTTGACACCTCATTTTTGTCTACCCTCTTTTAAGGTTTTATGCACCTTTCTACATTTTCTATAATCACATTATCCTTGAGTGGTTGTGAGTTTAATTTTCACAATGGCCAATTAATATTTTTCCGACTTCCATCCCTATAGTAAGCATAACCTAGCAATGGTCACTAAACGGCGCCGCTTTCATGCTGTATTCAATGAAGGCAATATTTTAGCGACACGTGTGGCCGATCGAGGCGAGCATGACTAGCGGCCTGAAAATGCGCAAATTGGACTGCCCGCTCGGCACGGAAACATTCTGCAACGTCTTCAAGGCCTAATCACTAACGAATTTGTCATGAACAATCGTACTCACGTCTTTATGAGGCAGTGTGCTTGTTTCGTTTCGAGCTGATAGGACAGAATTTAAGTCACTGATGAGCACTATTGGCCAGTCACAATTGCAGTGCTGTTTAAAGCGCTCGAAAAAGGAGCGCTGTTCCTTCGCGCAGTTTGGTGTGCGACAGAAAAATAATGCACCACTCGTATCAAGCAGTAAATATTTAAGCCTACCTGGCGTGCACGTAATAATGGTGGCATCCCGACATCCAGGCACTGACGCACAAACAAAACACAACCTGCCGACACCCCCACAGCAATGCTCACAACTGCATTGTAGCGCGTTGTGAAACCGTGAACCATGCTCCCTGTTTGCACTTCGCCCTCAACCTTCGTTTCTTGTACTCTGACGACATGGAGCTCTGAATCGCTCCGTAGACTGAACAACTGATACTGTTTCCTTGCGGACGCCAGTAATTGGATGTTCATTGTTGAGAAGTGGAGTTATTCTGTTTACAGGTGCTTCATGTTTTGTCAAGTGAAAAAGGAAGCGTAGTTCTCAACGCCAAAATACGCTCTGTGACATTTGTGTGGGCCGTGTCGAGGCCGCCCTCTAGTTCGTCAGCAAATTCGTCCTCAGTTACGTGCCGATCCGCGAGTGTGAGTCGCTTTGGTGCCGGTTTTCAACCTTCTCCTCTACCGAGGGGATATTTTGGGTACTCAGTGACTGTATGTACGTGTTCAATTTGCTGCTGCGTCGACACTCGCCGCGTTTCGCACGTCCGTAGCTCCGCGCATGCTGACGGCAACTGTTGACTGTGACACGACTTCGGCTTTGCTTCCTTTATCCCGTTTGTCCGTCATCCCGACGTCTATTTTGCCTTCGTCAATATGACACGGGAGTTGCGAAGCCGGCCCAGGCTTTTCCTTTGTTGCCGTCTGTAAGCCTGCTCCTAGAAGCGCTAGCTAGTTTAATTGCTGCTCGGGGGGCTTAAGATGGGTGTTTTTGTTCAACATGGTCTCGCCAAGTGAAACGGCTGCGAAGAAAGGGAAGAGACAGCTAGCGAATTTTGTCAATGATCGTTGCTTGACAAGCGAAATACAAAGGGAGGATTAAGTGCCAGTGGTGCGCGCCCGTCGCGGCGACGGTGCCGAGATTAGGCAGAGGCGCAGCTCATGACATGCCAATTATACTTGACACGTGGTAAGTCGAGTAGAGCCGGCTGGCACTGCGCAAACGTAGAGGGTGCGTGACGACGCCATTAGCACTCAAGAGTACACACAGCGACCTGAAGAAGAGGGAATATCGGTGTTTTGTCACGTACATCGCGTGCAGTCGCCCTGACAGCAAAAGCTTAGATGTCCGTGACCGTCGCTGGCTCCTGATGTGCGCGTGCCGGGCGTGTAATGGGCACAGAAAGCGTGAACGCAGTACTCAGGCACCTTTCCCATTGTAACCGTTCTTGCATTTTGTTTCGGAGACCGTTGCCAATTAACCATCGTGAAAAGCATATCCGAGCAAGCATTTACTGAATAGGGGTACGTGAGCCCAAAGTGTCGGTTGACAGGTTCCACTGAGGTATGCCCGCAGCTACTACGCTATCGGTTTTTCTAAGTGCGAGCGGGTAAGGGGTCAATCACTTCGGCTTGCAGGTACTGCCTGCTTATTAGGATGTTATTGAACCCATTGCGCTGGCGCTGTGGCTTTGGCAGGGAGCACGCTTGCTATGTATCTGCCCCCCCTTTTCTTGGAGCGTTGTTTTATTTGTATGTTGTTTTGAGGGAGAGGGAGAAAGACATCGTAAAAGGTGGTAGAGAAAAGGGCGCTTGGAAGAAGCGCAATACTGGAAGCGCCGGCGAACAAGACGAACCTAGCACAGGATTCGTGATAGGTGCGTCGGCGGACCACTCATAGCCACTCGGTGGCGATTTGGTGGTAAATGCTTGGGGCGGGGCACCGGAGGGTAGAAAACGTGGCCCCGTTGCCCTGTCCAAGCGTTCTGGACAAACTACGGTGCTATGCACCATTGACTATGTCGACAAAGGGTCGCCTTGTGTGTACCAGTTCCGCCTTGTATGTGTACTTGCATTTGTAAATTCTTGTAAATAGTTGTAAATAGAAAGTGTGTTTTTTTCCCGTCATCTCTTTGTCTACTTCAACCCAGCGAACCCGTCGCCGCTATCGTTAGCGGCAGTACATCCTCTACTTGCGTAGACCGGCTCTGGCGGTGCGTCTCGAACGCCCAAGTAGAGGAGTGGTACAGAAGAACCTTTGAACTTTACTCCGTCTTAGCCTGTGTAGGCGACGCGCCCGCCTTTGCCATGTCTCCGAAACCTCCAGCAGCATCTTCTGAGTCTGCCTCGTCCATGAGATGTTAAAAGAAATCCCCGTACCTCAAGGGTGCCACTGCACTCGCGCACCTTTATACAGAATGTGCTCCATCAAGGCCGAATCTTCGACAACGCGTATAGGGAACTGTAAACAAAAGTAACGCGAAATGGGGGTAAACCGCTTGTCCCGTATCGCATTCCGTTTTTGGGTTTTTTTATACTACATACTACTCGGGTTATAAATTTACTCCCATGCTGACCCTGGTTTTGCATGTAAAAATGGGAAGATGCTAACAGCGAAGCTATTTAAGCCAACCATAACTTATGGTTTGTATCAAGCTACTATCATCATCAGCAATGAAGAAAGAAATAAAAGAAGAAAAAGTCGCCGAGGCGGGATTCGAACCCTCGTACCCACGATTTCAAGGCGAGCGTCGTAACCACTAGGCTATTTTTTATTTGTTGACTAGGCCATACAGTCACGCTTGCAGACCGTGTATTTGTGCGAACAATATGCATTCGAGCGTCGTCGTTTTCGTCCACAGCTGGCGCGTTCGCATGCGCTCGTGCCAATGCTCTGCGATGTGAATAAGAGGTTTTGCGCGCTTTCTCGGGAGAGAGATAAAGAAAATGAGAGCGAGAGAAACAAAGACGCATTCACGGAGCGGGTCTGCTGGAACGCGTTGTCGGCATTGCAACGTGGTGGAACGCGGTGTCTGTGTTGCAAGCTGTGCTATGCAACGCGCAGTGACGGCCGTAAGTCCGAGACGCGCGAAAAGAAATGATCATCATCAGGAGTAATCAGATGAAAATTCGTGTGCACTTCTGGAAAATGCTGGGCTACGATCGCCCAGCTTCGCTGTTTCAAGCGTTGCGCGGCCAAGTGCAAGTTTAAGCGTGTTTGTTTTTCATCTGTGTGAAGCTTGTTGCGGAGGATCGTCGGACTATTTTCTTACTACCTTCATGAAGTTTTTGCGGCTGTTCTTTCGAGTTATTCGTGAGGCCTCATGAGTTATGGCGCCGAGTGTCGCGTTTTCGAGAATATGTCGCCTCATCTTGTATTGGTGGAATGATATGTCCTCGTAGCGTAGGAAACAAAGACGACAAAACGTCGCGATGGCTGGCTTGCTACGGAAGCTGGAGCTTCGTCCGAAGTGAAACAGGCGTACTGCTTGCATGCACGAGTAAACAAACAAATACGGCCATCTGACAAATACAGCCAAGAGACCGTTATAGATTGTTCAGTTGTCTGGCCAAGTAAGCACTTACGGGATCCGCACTGCCGTACGTACTTCCCTTTGAACCCCGCTAAAGTCAACAAGGCAATATTTTGGCGATGCGTCGCCACGGCATGTTTTCCGATAGCGTGGCCAAGGTAAATATACCTGGTAGCAAAGCTTCCATAGAAGCCCATACGTTCAAAACATGGCGGCTTATCGGCGGTTCATGGGGCTTAGCGCCATCTGTGTGCGGAGAGAACACTTCCGGCGGAAGCAAAAATAATTTGACGTCATATCCGTTAAAACAGAAGTGACGTCATTTTGTTTCATAGGCGCGAAATTTGTTTTCGGAGCCCTGTCATTAGAGCTGTATATTCAGATGCCCCGCCATTCGACTTGGTGGGCGTTCCGAGCTTACTGCACGGAAAGCGATGCAGGAAAAGGTCAGCCGTAGGGGTGTCGAAGTCGTATCGCTCCACAGAACATACTTTCTTTGAAGGCCGACGAACGCTTTGGGCGTAGATTACGTAGAGTGCTCGTCCTTTCGTCGGACGCCAAGCCCGTCGGCCAGTGCTGTCGCACGAAAACAACTGAAGTAAACGGTCGCAATTCACTACTTTTGACTGCACAGGTTAAGAAACAATAAAACTACCCACGTCACCTAATTCAGACAAACGTCAACATACAAAACAACACAACATGTGAGGGGGGCGTATTGTAACAGGTAAACTTTACGAGCGCGCCTTTCCACGCACTCCAAGAGCTGAATTGCATTGCAAGTGATAGCGGCGTCAACGCCCGCCGCTATCGACGTGCGCTGTCACGGTGGGCGCTGAAAAAAAAAGTATTTATTGATAATGATCAAGTAAAATAGAGTTGCATCTTCTTTCTTCTCGCCATGCGTGTACAAAATGGATTAGAAATTTTATTTTCGTTGAATCAATCTAACTGCGTGTCGCTTTATTTAAAAAAAAACGATTTTTTCTTTCCCAGTGTTTATTCCCTCCAAACATAGTCGCGCTTCAATCGCTGCTCCCATAACCACCCTTGCTGATGTCGGTGACAATTGGTTCTGAACCGCTTTTCGCCCGAAGCTTCGCGACCTATGTGGATCGACCTTGCCGTGGCCGGGTCTATCAGGGAGTATTGGCTGAACTGGAAGGGACGGAGGTTGTGAGGACTTGCAGAGTATAATGGCAGTATTTGATCACGTGATCTTAAGCATGGTTCTAGACCACGTGGATGCTTTCTATTCACGTGGTGTAAAACTACGTACGCTGTAAAGTCGGCTAATGACACTTTTACTAAGTTTAATAGAGGTGGTAGTAAAACGAGGTAATGTAGGGCATTTTACTGTAACATGTCAGAGTAATTTTTCAGTGCGACGGAGTTTTCAAAGCGCATGAGCGGTGAAAACCCCGATCTCGGCAAATTTTTCTAACAGTGTGTGGCACCGGGCATTCCCAACAAAAGCTTGGCTACATCCTGCTATCAACGATGACAAAAGTTTTCCCATGCCTAGTATGTAGTAGGACATAACGACATATTGACACGCATACTTGATCTTTCTCCGGTGACCGCTTTTCACCGACTAACACATGTTAAACGTAATTGATCAGCGCAGGATGCCCCTTCATGTATCAGAAGTTTAGAAAATGATATCGATAGTTCTATCCATTGCCTATCGTCCCCGAACCATAGAGAAACATACTACGTAAAGAGTGGCCACAAGGGACGTTTCGCGGCCGAGCAATTGAGGGTCTGACAACCCGCCAGATGGCGTAGCGACAAGCGCTTCCACTTCGCGTCAAAGCTAGACAGGTTATCATGCCTCCAGCGGGCTGCATCGACGCGTCATACATTTCTCTATGACGTCCCCTCTGTGCTGTCCCGTCTCCATAGAAACGTTGATGCTGCGCCGGCTGCTCCGGTCATTTGCCGCTGGATACGCCCACCTCGCCGCGCTTTCAACAGGCCGGTTCGCTGCTGCGGTAAGTTGCATCCTTTTGTCTGCACCAAGAGTTTGCAGTTGTTTGCGTTCAACATTGTTAAAGAGATGTTTATTGATGCTGATGGAGTGTATTTTTGCGTGCGTAGCATACAATATATGCTTCGGCGCCCACCGAGGCTGGTTCGTAAGCGTGGGCGGTACATAACGCGTTGCTGTCATTGCTAAACCATTCTTGTTGTTCTACCTGCTCTTTACCTGCAATTTTAAGGATATGTACTGAAATTAGTTGTGTCCAGTAGGATCTTGGTAGTACGCTTGTAAACCAGGAAAAATAAAGCATTTTGTACGGTGCCACTACTGCTCCCTGTTGTGTGTAATTCAGGAGAACGGCAAAAAATTGAGAACAAAAACAACAACAAAATCTCTGACCGCATGATATTATGCTGTTCGCATGAGCAAATTCTGTTTTGCATGGTACATGGACAACCTTGGTTGTTTTTGTTTAGTAAAAAGATTGTGATCTGCTAGTTTATACGCCTGTTTATGCCAAAAACACAACACCGCAGCTTCACTAAAGACAACGTAGTTGAACACTTAAACAGCTAGGTAAATCATATTAAAAAGCGCTGCTGTCAAAACCGAAACCAAAACAGAGCCAAACCAGGCGTCCCGAATCTCGGAAGACAAAATTGACGGTTTGACCAGCCGCTGGTCGCGCTGGTAGCAGTGCAGTTGCTGGGCCGCAAGGCCCTACGGGAGTGTCCGCTCTTTACGTAGTATGTTTCTCTATGACCGAACCTGTTGCAATCTGAGTGTATGCGCGACGCGAATTGTGTAGCACTTTCTGGAAAACACGCGGGCACCAGCGATTACGCCGGAACCTTCGACGAGGCATGCATAAAAGCCGATGCGCTTGTCCGCTGATCAGTTTTCGATGACCGCCGGCTGCGCTCGCCGCTATCGTTGTGCTTGACTGTTGCTTGTTTTTCCTGCGCACAGGTTCGCCCAATAAAAGTTACTTTTCTGATTCAGTTTTCTCTACTGTGTTCTTCACTGTCCCCACAGCACGACAATAGAGTGTTTTAGCTGAGCGCTTGCTGTCCGCTCCGCTCAGACCGGCATATGCTAGCAAATCTTAGCGGGAACGCTATTGCGCTTGCGCACAATGCTCATAGTGGCAGTGGAACGAAGACCGCATCCCTCGCTCCGCTACAAAGCCTAAAACCCCTATATATATAAAGTAGCGACACTCTCCTCCTCCGCCTTCCCTGCTCCTCGTTGCTCCTCTCTTGCGCGCTCCTTCCTCGAGCGTGGTGCCGCCTACACCGCTTGAGCGGAGCAGTCGCCCTTTCGCAGATCGAGTGAATGCACGCTTAGCAATGCCGTGCTACGGTGGCAAGAAGCCGTAGCCGTGCGCTTTAAGCGTTCGCGTTGGCATTCTAGCTCCGAGTAACTTCGTGTATAGCATAGGATTTCTATGCGAAGCGTGATATATATATATATATATATATATATATATATCATAGGAAGCCAACAAACAATGACACCAAGGACAACATAGGGGATATTACTTGTACTTACTAATTGAATTAAAGAAATGATAAATTAATGGAAATGAAGATGGTGTCATTGGTTCTTGGCTTCTTATAATAAAAATCGGGCCCCTTGGTTCCCTTTCGTCTCGTTCATTATATATATATATATATATATATATATATTGACACGTGCGCATTTTTATCTTTGATCACCGGTGACCGCGTTTCATCGGCTAAGAAATGTTTAACATTATCGCTCGGCGCAGGACGCGCCTGCATGTATCGGAAGTTTCTCAAGCGTTGTCGATGTCTATCCGTTGTCTGTTGTCACCGACGCTGATGTAATCTGATAGTATTAGCAACGCGAACTGTCTAGTACTTTCAGGAAGACATGAGGTCACCAGGGATTACTCTGAAACCTTCGATGACTCATGGAGAAAAGTCGACGCGTTTCGCCGCTGATCAGATTTCGATGATCGCCGACTGTGTTCGCCGCTAACGTTGTGCTTCGAGTGCAGCTTGCTTTTTTGGGCACAGGTTCGCCAAATAAAAAGTCTGTTTCGTCATTCACAGTTTTGCGACTGTTTTCTTCACCGCAACTACTACGTGACAATATATACACATTCAGTGACGGCAGATTGTTTTTCTTGTTTTGATAACTATTTTTATAAATATCTAAACGAGCGCTAACGCCGTACCATGACAATTCCGAATGTATCGCGTGCATATTTGTCAAGTTCGTGTCGCAAGATCTCACTGCAAATGGTTGTAAATAACACGTTTACGATCGAATGTGAACATCCTGGCCTCCTACAAACCCCCAGTAAGGTAAATAATCCGCTCCGTCTTTTCCACTTGAATTCGCGGCGCGTATAATCTATGACGCTAAAAGGGTGGCGGAGGGCACGGACGCACCAGCCTTAGTGTCCTACAGCAAGTTCATCTTAGACACATAGTGGCCGCACAAACTAATAGTTGAACGAACAAGCAAACGACTAAATTACGTAACAATGACTAAACTAGCCAGTGAACGAGCGGGCGACCGCATGTTTTCTTTGCGAGTGCTCCCACCCCGCATCATAACCTTCACACATTTTAAAGCTCACGCGAATTAGCACGTACGTCTCGAAGACCTATGATGCTGTCATTCGGCGACGAACGCACCACGTCACTCGGTTTTGGGAAAGCACGCACGCTTTTCATCGGTGCCTTTGCATCACAAATCCACCGGGTGGCCGCCAACGATGAACAAGAACAAAAGAGGCAAACAAAGTTATTCGCTCTAAAAAAATGTAGTAACCACAAAAGGCAGAGCTGCTTTCCTAAGATGAGTTTTCATGCTCAAACCTCCAATGTCAAAAGGATTCAGCTCAATCGTAAAAGCTTCGTAACCACGTTTTCACACGTAGTTTCGCGTGCCGCGAATTCAAGCCTGTTGGTGTACAAAACGGTTAAGCTTCTTGCCTTTGCTGAAACTAATTTGGCATCCGAAGGCACAGCAGATCATGGTGATGGAAATTGCCGTGAAGCGACGTCGCACTTGCCGCAAAACATAGTTCGATGCGCTCGCAAACCAAAGCAACACGGTAGAGCAACGGCGCAAGCATGTGCTCCTCGCCAGTCGGTAGACGCCTATCAGGCGAAAATGGCGATGGAGCGCGATCGTAAACAAACGCAGCCAGCGCCCGGCGGCGCGATAGCCCACGTGATGCCATCAGGCCAATACCGACGCGGCGAAGGCCTCGGACAGTGCATGCGAGGAGGAGGCGGCATTCTTCAAAGCGTGACGCTACTTTTTATATAGAAGGGCTTTAACAAAGCCGACTGAGCGGAACGTGGCAGCGTGTCTAGTTGGCCTCTTCGTCGTTTTGCAGTCGAGTTAATAGCGCATCGCTCGCGTCTCGGCAAAGACACGCTTATCAAATTCGAAATCTACGCAGTTCCATGCAGTGTCTCAGAGTATGAAATCTGAGCGGAGTGGAGCGTAAGCTGCACTCTGCTAAAATTGTCTAATATGAGGTGCGACTGAAATAATAAAAGAGGAGCTGGTGTCTTCGTCAATATAAACAAATCTATTACGTCATTCGTTGTCAATACAAATTGCGACCTGGAAATCGTTTGGGTGGCGCGCGCAATCTCTTCTTCTAAAATCATGATAAAATCCAACTCCAAGAGCATCATTCTGACTGTGAAACATGCAGCTGTAAACTCACATTTATTACACTTATGGGACTGCCGAAGAGGCCTCACAAAACGCTGGAAGCGTCAAAGACTCCAAAAACTCATCAGACCAAGAATAGAGGAAACTGCACAACAAGCAAATGATTATGCGCAGAAACTAGAAACAGAAAATTGGAACGAGCTCAACGATTCCATAAGGGGAACCCTCGCCGCAAAGAACCCACGCCACAAAACCTTACTGTATACAGTAATCTTTTGTTCAGTACCACTTTACATTTTCTTGTTATATTACTGAGGTTATCCTACGCTCATCGATGTACAGATTTTGCTAAAACACTAGCGTATGTTCACCCGTCTTGATCGATTGTGAAGATGTTCTTTGCCGTTGTTCTACGTACACCATTTGTTTTTTTCTGCTCGTGCTTGTTACCACTCTGTATGCTTTGTATATATCCCCCCCCCCCCCCCCGTATTTGTTTACGTGATAGCCACAGCTCCATGAGGCGCTGTGGGTCTCACGTGGGACCTCAACGCTTGGAAAGGGGTGTTTGTCGTCAACCCGAAGGCGTCCACACCTCAATAGGTGCTTGGGGCGCCACATGGGAAATGTCCGCCATGGGAGTGGCCCGAACATCACTTTTTTCTGTGCTCACGAGGATTTCGACGGGAATTCAGGGCGCAGGCTCCTTTCCCGAGCGTATCACCCCTAAATGAAGCCAAACGCCAGGCCGGGGTACGCTTGTACCCATTTGAACCAGTGGGTGCCCGGCTGCGGTATTCTTGAGAAGTATGTTAGAACCAGGAGCAACAAAATCGGAGTTGTCACACGTCCTTGAGATATATAGTGGGAGAATTCAAGGGCACAGACGGCGAACAAATAACAAAACACAAAGAAAGATACATTGAGCGCGAACCAATTAATCAGTCATAATCGAAAGCACGATGGGCCCTTGAACGAAATAATGGGATCGATTATGGGATCGATTAACGAATGCAATGCTACGGAATTTAAATTATGAACAAATTAAGAAACTAAATGAATACTTCAAGAGAGAGGTATGGCCAACCGGGAAAATTTCAGAACAATTGACCCTTTTCGCGGAGCAGTTTGTTTTAGAGAAATGAGATGGCGCTCATGGGGGCGCGCCACACCTCTCCTCAGAGACCGCGCACGAATACGAAACCATAACTGCTTCTACCTTGCTTCTGTGCGATCAGCTATCGGAAATGCAACTGAGTTTTCGCTAACACACTGTGCTCCAATCATGCCAGATTGAATCATGTGGATGGAAGACGTGTGCAGTAGTTGGGTGAAAAAATAGTGACTTGCATGTTAAGGAATAGAATGAATCTTTGTGGCCAAGTTCGCGGACCGCTGCTGAAACTGTCCGAACGTGTTACCGGCACTTCGTGATGTACGGATTTCCTCGAGGATACAGAAATTTGCTCATCCGCCAGCCTTGTAGCGCTAACCTTCAAAGAAAGTACTTCATCCCCAGAAGGTCGGCAAGAGTGAGTACCACTCGTTAAACAATGACAAAGGGAGTAGCGCTGCTTCCTGTCAAAGAAAGTTTCGCGCACGTTATCTATACACATCTGTCCCAAATGGCAGGAAAACTTACGCCCACTCTATCGCCGACGTATCAAAAATAATTGAATGGGCGCACACTTGAATATATGCCCACTGTATACGCACAATAAATGAGGGACTACACCGATGGCGCACGAATGGTCGAAGCTGAATAACTTGTGACGGTCCGCAAGACTAAGCGAGTTACTAGCTGTAATATATATTTGCTACAAGGTATTACAATGTACAAAACAGCTACGTTTCAAGCCTTGTGCGCAGCAAGAACAAATCTAGCGGAACTGTGCACACCCGCGAGCGATTAGGCAGAAAATAATCAGATAGTGGCCGCGCACCGAGGAACTTCACTGAGTCAGAAACTGACAAGCATGCACTCCTTCAAAAAACTTACCGAATAAAGAACAAAGAGCAAAACACACTAATCCTGACTGAATTCATGAGCGGAATGTTTGGATAGCTTGGAGTAAATATTTAGCCCCGCATTTAGAACAAGCACCATATACGCTGCTTGCGCCGTTTGGACACAGCTTAATCGGCCCCGAACGCGCTTTTGCATGTTCTCTGAAGCTGTGATCAAAGCTTTGTGTCGTCCACCTAGTCACCGTCTACGATATCTCCGAAAACAAAGGTTTTCTAAGCCGCGCCGGCGTCATACACTTCCATTGTAAACAAGGAGGCAACGGAGGCAGTTGAGGCAAGCAATGGACGCGTCACCACGTGATCAAACATGGCAGCGCCCACGGGATCGCCGCGAAAAGGGTCAATAGAAAGAGGCAGAACTCATTTTAATACTAAAACCCGGCCAGGTTCGTAACATACAAAACCTCAGGCCGATCTCATTCCCGTCTTGCCTGGGAAGACTTATTGAAGGAGTCATCTACACAGGACATACATATATCGAAGATCAAAATCTGTTCTCAATTTATATGTATGGCTTCAGGCCACACTCGTCGACACAAGATGTCTTCCTAAGACTGCAGGAGGAGGTACTGAGCCATAGTCCAACAGGAAGTGAATATCTACTAGTGTAGACGAGTAATCTACACGGCATTAGTGGAACCTGTTTTAAAATACGGTATTACATTATATGGCTACTGTTCGGAATATAGGAAGCAAGCATTAAATGTCATACTAAAACGAATCGTGAACACTATATCTTATGGTACCAAATTACACTCGGTTGACATGAAAGAGCAATACGATGAGTTAGGCATCCTACGGATTCGTGAGCTGTTTTGTTTTGTTGTGTTGACGCGGTATTATTATTCAAATGAATATGAAACAGCTGTAAAAAAGATGTTACATTGAGGAAAACCGAACGTTTTGTTAAACCACGGGTCTATTGACCCTTTTCGCGGCGATCCTGTTGGCGCTGTCATGTTTGATCACGTGGTGACGCGTCCATTGCTTGCCTCAACTGCCTCCGTTGCCTCCTTCTTTACAATGGATGTGTGACGCCTGCGCGGCTTAGAAAACCTCTGTTTTCGGTGATATCGTAGACGGTGAGTAGCTTGCCGACACGAAGCTTTGATCACAGCTTCAGAGAACATGCAAAAGCGCTTTCGGAGCTGATTAAGCTATGCCCTAACGGCGCAAGCAGCGTATATGGTGCTTGTTGTAAAAGTGGGGCTAAATATGTATTCCAAGCTATCCAAGCTTTCCGATTATGAATTCAGTCAGGATTAGTGTGTTTTACTCTTTGTTCTTTATTCGGCAAATATTTTGAAGCAGTGGCTTGTCAGTTTCTGACTCAGTGAAGTTCCTCGGTGCGGCTACTATCTGATTATTTTCTGCCTAATCGCTCACGAGTGTGCTCAGTTCCGATAGATTTGTTCTTGCGGCGTACAAGGCTTGAAACGTAGCTGTTTTGTACATTGTAATACCCTGTAGCAAATTTTTATTACAGCTAGTAACTCGCTTACTCTTGTGGACCGTCACGAAACATTCAGCTTCGACCATTCGTGCGTCATAGGTGTAGTCCGTCATTTATTGTGCGTATACAGTCCGCATATATTCAAGTTGGCGCCCATCTCTTATTCTTGATACGTCGGCGATAGAGTGGGCGTAAGTTTTCCTGCCATTTGGGACAGATGTGCATAGATAACGTGCGCGAAACTTACTATGACAGGAAGCGGCGCTACTCACTCCCTTTGTAATTATTGAACGAGCGGTACTCACTCTTTCCGACGTTCTGGGGATGAAGCTCTTTCTTTGAAGGTTAGCGATACAAGGCTGGCGGATGAGCAAATTTCTGTATCCTCGAGAAAAGCCGTACATCACGAAGTGCCGGTAACACGTTCGGACAGTTTAAGCAGCGGTCCGCGAACTGCGCCACACAGATTCATTCTATTCCTTAAGATGCCAGTCACTATTTTTGCAGCCAGCTACTGCACACGTCTTCAATCCACATGATTCAATCTAGCATGATTGGAGCACAGTGTGTTAGGGAAAACACAGTTGCATTTCCGAGAGCTGATCGCACAGAAGCGGTAACGGTAATGGTTTCGTATTCGTGCGCGGTCGCTGAGGAGAGGTATGGCGCGCCGCCGTGAGCGCAATCTCGTTTCTCTAAAACAAACTGCTCCGCGAAAAGGGTCAATAGTAATTATGGTAAAAAGATGCGCAATTACTATGTACCAGCTATGTTTAATGAAATTCCTGATCATCTATGTCTTCCAAGCAACAAGAGAAAGATGATGACTAGTTTAAGACATTGGTGCGTAAATTTATTGCCTTGCGTATAGTTTTACTTGTTTTGTGTGTGTTATTTTGCGCTGTCAAATTTATTGGCAATGTCGTGTATAACATGAAATGCATGTATATGAAGTTATTTTTTAAAAGATTCTCCATCTGCTGCCTGACCAGCCAACAAGCGCAACATGCTCAGGCAGGTCAGAACATACGTTTGTATATGCTGTATTGACAAATAAACTTTAGTGGCTCTTGACCTCAAAAGCGTATTAGATACCATCGCGTACGAACTGATATTGCAAGAACTTGAGAGAACCAGGTGTGGTGAAAAGACATATGAAATCATTTTTGAGGCATGGAACTGCCACTATCGTCATAGGAGAAACCCGATCCGACTCCTTCAACATGCCAAATAGGGGTACACCCCAAGGTGCCCTCCTCTTACCCCCACTATTCAACTTGGGGATGAATAACCTAACCCAGAGGCTGGAAAAATGTCGAAATTTGCATTTTGCGCTTCATGTCGATGACATTACTCTTTGGGCGACAGAAGGCTCAATCGGAGCAAACGAACAAATTATTCAAGAAACAATAAACGTAATGCACGATTTCGCCACTGAGAACGGAATTAAACGTGCACCTGAAAATCAGAACGGATTACAGTGCACGGAAAATATTACAACAAACCTCAAAAAGCTGACCTGAAGCTTGGAGATTCGATACCTAAAGAATCCCAAAAATTGAGTATTTTAGGGTTGTAGATACAACAAAATACAACAGCAGACCACGCCCTAAAAACTCTAAAGAGTTCGGTAAAGCAAATCACTAGAATGATAGGAACCATTATGCGGAACGGGAGAGGACTAAGCGAACCCGACGCATTAAGACTAGTTCAAGCTTTTGCGGTAAGCAGAAATACCTACAGCGTCCCGTATCAAGAGCTTAATCGTAAAGAGACAGAGCAGGCAGACATCCTAATACGCACGGCGTATAGGGCCACCCAGGGTATAGCGCTGGAGACATCCACCGAGAGACTCGAAGCTTTCGGGGTGTGCAACACCTTTGAAGAGCAGAAAGCAATGATAATAGTCACACTACGAGAACACCTAAATATGTCACAGGCGGGCAGGAGGGTACTAGAAGAGCTAGGATACCCGATCGACCCACAATACTGCAGCAGCGAACTAGTAGACATGCCGAGGGAGGTGCGAGAAAAACTCAACATCTCCCCTATTCCCCCAAAAATGAACCCAAAATATCATGAAGGCAGACGTATTAGAAAAATAGATTCGACAATAACCCCGACACAATATACACAGGCGCAGCATGGGACATTAGGGGACACGTTATCGTGGCTGCTTCGGGACCCTCCGGAAGCCAAAGAACCATGACAACAGCTTCGGTCCACGCAGCTTGCACCAGCACAGCGGAGGCGGTTGCAGTGGCCCTGGTGATAAAGACACAGGAGGAAGAAGACAGGCCCGCCTATGTCCTCACGGACTCCCAGACGGCCTGCCGACTCTTACTTCCTGGAAGGATCCCCAGGATCTCCCTTAACATCTTGGGCGATCGACTAAGACAAGAACATCACATTGTATGGTGTCCGGGGCATGTTGATGTCACTAGCAACAAAAAGGCAGACGCTCTTGCTCGCGAGACTTCATTACGAGCAAGGAAAAACACCCGAATCGAAAACAACAAGGAAATACTAGAATGCGATGTCTTAGAACATCAAGGTCGTTCACGCCAAGAACTCTCCGCGCCAAACCCGCAATTAACAGTGGAGGAGGTTCGGCGATACAGAAAAATCCAGACAAACACCTACCCAGGCAGTCCGTCCAGAGGGCCCACGACATCGCAACGGGATTTCGCCTCCCCGTGCCATGGTGGGATGGGCCACCGACTTGACCTGAGGGAGCCTTCGGCTCCCCCTGGCATGTTTCTCAGGACCAATAAAAGTTCTTGACACCCTCAAACACCTACCCACATCTTGTGCGTTGGCATGCCATCTGGCCAACCCAATATGCCAATAAATGCCCCTGTTGGGGGGGGGGGGAGGCTATCCGTGCCCGATGTGACATGGGAGTGCAAATCACGGCCCCCAAAATTCCAATTCACCCCAATTAGCACAAAATTATGTTACGGACCCTTGGACAGCCATCCTCGCCCGGACTGATCTGGAGACTCAATTGAGCCACCAATACCAGGCACGGCGCGTGGCGGTGGCCCCTGGATTCCTGGACAGAGGACCCACCCTCCGGCTCCCTTAACCCCATTTATCCTGAGTAAAGTTATTTCTTTCTCTGATAGGTAACTGCTATCGTGCACTGAATTTCTATTCTTTTTTCAATACTGCGCTGCGTGACACAGCATCAGCTAGGCACATGAATTCTTCCCCGCTGACCTAATTTGTGATTTCAACTTCCCGCTCATTGATTCGACTAATCTGTGATCGTCTTCTCATATGCCAACTGAATTCACAAATTTGGCGCTAGATTTTAACCTCTTGCGAACTGTTTTGCAACCAACACGTGGCCCGAGCCTACTAGACGTCAACATCACGACCGCTCCTGAAGCAATAGGTAACTTTAATTACTTGGACGGATTCACTGACCGTAATTTACTCCAAGTAACCACAAAAATTCAGGTTCCCATTGCCGGGATCACTGCAAAATAAATTCGAGTTTATAACAAAGGCAATTATGAGGCGATTAACACTAAACTTGGGTCATTTGTTGAAAATATTCTACTACAGTCTTTTTGCAGCAGGTCCGTTAAAGAGCAATGGTTACTCTTCAAGGAAGCTATGCACGCATTAGTTGACAAGCACGTTTCTTTTTGTAAAATAGCCAATGATAAATAAAATTTCTGCTTCAATAAAAGCTTGGCGAATGCGGATTAACAAAAAAACGCCTTCAGATGAATACTAAGCGATTACGCACGCCTAAATACAAAAGCTGTGTAAAATCATATTACGCAAGTTTGGGCGAGCCGAAGGATCAATATTTTTCTAACGGTCTTCCCACACTACTTAAAAACAAACCCACGAAATTTGAGACAGTGATTATTTCTAGCAGCGAGAGCCACGACGTTCCACTACACGACTGTAAAAACATCCCTTTTTCAGATAACCACTGCTCAACGGCGTTTAATTCCTTTTTCACGCCCGTGTGTGCAAAGGAAAATTGTACCAGCATGCCATACGCAGCTGAACTTGAATACCAATTCATCACACCAATAGAAATTAACTTAGAGGGCATAGTAGCAGCCCCCGGAAAGTAAAGCTAGTTTCGGTTTCAAGAAAGCCCCTCTATATAAAAAAGTAGCGACACGCTTTGAAGAATGCCGCTTCCTTCCGAGACAGACGCCGCGTCGGTATTGGCCTAATGGCATCACATGGGGCGTCGCGCCACCGGGCCCTGGTTGCGTTTGTTTACGATCGCGCTCCGTCGCCATTTTCACCCAAGAAGCGTCTACCGACTGGCGAGGAGCACAACGATAGCGGCGAACACAGTCGGCGATCGTAGAAATCTGATCAGCGGCTAAACGCGTCGGCTTTTCTACATGAGTCATCGAAGGTTCCAGAGTAATCCCTGGTGCCCACGTGTCGTCCAGGAAGTTCTAGACAATTCGCGTCGCACATACAATCAGATTACATGAGCGTCGGTGACGACAGACGACCGATAGAAGCATCGACAACGTTCGAGAAACTTCCGATACATGCAGGCGCGTCCTGCGCCGAGGGATAATATGAAACATTTCGTAGCTGATGAAAAGCGGTCACCGGTGAAAGATATACAAGTGCACGTGTCAATATATATATATATATATATATATATATATATATATATATATATAACCCTCCGCATGGAAATCCTATGCTATACACGACGTTACTCGGAGCGAGAACGCCAACGCGAACGCTTAAAGCCCACGGCATTCCTAAGCGTTCATTCACTCTAAGAAAGGTCGTCTGCTACGCTCAAGCGGTGTAGGCGGCGCCACGGCCGAGAAAGGAGTGCGCAAGAGAGGAGAAACGAGGAGGAGGGGAGGCGGAGGAGGAGAGTGTCGCTACTTTTTATATAGAGGTATTTAGGTTTCAATACGCAAGCGCAAGGCAGGGGTATTTGGAGATCGCAGGGAGAGGCCTTCGTCCTGCAGTGGGCATAAATATAGGCTGATGATGATGATGATGAGGTTTCAATAAAGTCCCTATATAAGAAAAGTACCGCCATCCTTTGATCAACGCCGCTTCTCTCTCTGCTGCATCTCCGATTGGACGATGATAGCGCGCGCTTTCGCTTCTTTATACTTTGTTGTTTTTTCCCCCTCAGAGCCATGTTGAAAGTCCTCTGCGCAGCCGGAGTCGCCGGCGGCGGCAGCGGCGCGTGCCCGGCCTGACAGCTTCAACGTGGACTTTCTAGGTGCGCCACCGTCGACTTGGCTTTCGCAAGCAAAAAGTAAAGAAAAAAGCAAGCGCTTTAGGAGAGGAGGCGGCGGAGGAAAGAGTAGATGGCGGTACTTTTCTTATATAGGGACTTTAGTCGTCCCAAGTATTAAAATGGAACAGATAAGACAGAGAAGCTTGATCAGGCGTGCAAGGAACGGAAGACGCAAGAAAGCAGGTCGACCAAGCATTCGACGAAGATGGCTAAATCGGGGCATCACATGTGTTGCGCGGCTCCGTGGTGTTCGAACACCGGGCATTCCAGTTCTGCGAAGTTTGTCAGGTTTCCTAGTGACCACGGGTAAGCACAAGTGTTTCACTCTATTTCCCGAACAGGTATTCATTTTGCATGAGTAAACCAGTTCTGTACAAGCCTGAGTGGACTGACATACGAGCAGTGTCGCTCGACTCATTCGTCATGACGGCAGCACATCTGTTGCAGATGAAATAATTGTACTGAAGGGCTGGAGTGCGCGTTTTTGGGCTATACAATTTGTTCATTCTTTGTCGACATGCACAACCAAGGTAAAAAAGAAAGAAAGAAAGACGCAGCCGTGGTGGTTAATAATTTTTGCATTGGTTTGGATCTTCTGGAATGTTTTCATTCGTTATGTACAAATTTCCATTGTGAATGAAAATTGATTCCGTTGATTGTCACTTTCGCACTGCGTGGAGATCAGCCTTTTTCTAGTACCGAATGTGTGAGTAAAACAAAAGTGTTCAACTTTTACATGTGTTGAGTTTTGGCTGGCCGAGAAATCGGCCAGTTTTAGTTGATCCACTTTACAACACACGAACATAATTAACGATTGATGGTGCAAGGAAGTTATTTTCTTAATGCTACCCCACTATATCTGTGGACTAGTTAAAGTGTAGCCCTAAACGTAACCGCAAGTAAGGACTTTCAAAGCGACTACTTTCACGAAATGACAAAATGTAATATATTAACCGCGAATATTGGTAATTAACAATGGTTCGCTCATTATAATTGCTTGGCACTGGTGCGTACGGGCAATGTCCCAGTGGTTTATAAAATGAATAGCAGCTTGCAAGGTAAACCTGGTAGGAAGAAAGCGCTTCCTAATAGACGACACACTTCAGCGGGTTCTGCTCCGCGATTTGGCCAATGTCGCCGCACCGCCAACGGACCTGCAAGAGAGCACGAACACAGTCCGGTTGCATGCGAAGTGGGAAAGGAGGGCTTCAGTGGCAACCCTCCTCCTCCCGGCTGCGCGCCCTCTCCCTCTACCTTCTGCCCTCATCAGTGACGTCATGAAGGCATTGTTTTGTTTGTTATTTATTTCCAGTAGGATATCCGGCAGCCGTCGGTTGTGGAAGCGGCACTGCCACCGCGTATCGGCATGGGACTAAGCGTCCCCTGGGAGGTATAGGGAGTTTCCGGCCCCTGATAGTAGCTGTCATAAATAATCTAAACATATCTTGCTCATGCTGTGTAGATAGAATTAACTCAAAAGGTACTAAAGAATACAGTAATGGTCTCCAAGTGGAAATTATTTTTCATATATTCAAGCAGTCTCTGGAGACTGCCCTGATTTGTTCTGACTGGAAGATGGCAAGAATAATATCAATATTTAAGAGTATCAATAAAAGGCCATGGGACAATCATCGTCCTATATAGCTCACCTGCATTTGCTGTAAGATTATAGAGCACAGTATTGCTTCTCACATTTACAGACACCTCGAATCTAACAATTTCTTTTCAAGGATTACCACGGTTTTAGGAAGGGCTTTTTGTACGAAACCCAGTTATTAGAATTTACCGTGGTTTTGCATTCTGACATGAACAATAATCTTCAATCCTACTGCGTCTTCCTTGACTTCTCGAAGGCATTTGACTGCGTCAATAGCACTGCTGACCCCCTGGCACTCCAAAATCCCCTCGAAGCTGTTAATAGTTGCTGTATTACATAGCTCATTAGTTGAAATGTTTAAAAGTGTAAAAGAATCTCATTCACACGCAAATCTAATATTTCAGGGTTCTCTTACAGCATTAATCATCCTGCTTTATCGACTACCCCACAATTTCAATACTTAGGCGTTTGCCTGACACCGACACTGTCCTGGTCCAATCATATTGTTACGTACCTCCATCAGAATGTTACGTGTGGAAAGACAGACAGAAGAGTCTATTTACGCGCTATTTACACTGGAGCCAGACCACCGCCAAGATCCCAGACACTTCATCGTCGTTCTGGCGGCAGGCTCGTCTCTTCAGCATCTGTCGATGGTATCATAATAATATTACATCAGGCTCAGCCAAGAGCTCCAAATCGCTATGATTCGTGAGACGTAACTTGGAAACTGCGCTCTTAAATATTTACAAATTTTCATATACAACTCTGCTACGTCCTCAGTTTGAATACGCTTGTTCGGTCTGGTCTCCTCATGCAAAATACTACATCGATTTGTTAGAGAGAATTCAAAATAGAGCAACTCATTTTATTTCAAGTATCTAGAGTAACCAATCCAGTGTAGCACGAATTGAACATGAACTTTCGCTGCAACCTTTGGACATTCGCCGTGCGATTGTCTTGCTGTCACTATTTCATAAAATCATTCATTCCACTCAACTAGCAGTAGCAGGCTTGAAACAGCATTGCCTCACTTCACACAGGCTACACAATTCTGCCCTTCCACATGGCACCCGTCTATGGAACTGTCTCAGGGATCAGATTGCCTCCCAATCTAAGTATACGATAGCGTCCACCATAATCTAAATAATCATTTTGCAAACCTAAACTAGTAGACACCCTGCATGCTCACCATGGTATCCACCATAGCTGTATACTTTTTACAGCGACGCTATTATAGGCTAGGTTCCAGGAGATCGCGTCCGGCAACGTAAGTAGATAGACACACCGGAAGTAGATCAACAATTTTCGGCTCTATGTGCGTGGTAGTTTCACGCCAGCTGTGCCTTATCATAGGTGTCAAAACGTATGATGGATGGCCTATTGTTATACCGCTCGCCATCGCTGATGCCTCTTTCGCAAGTGTCGCGATACACGGCGGCGACACGTCCCACCAATCGTTGTGCCCCTTTGTCTCGTGACGTAGAGATCGCGCTAGCGCTGTTATCAACAGTTGCCCTTTGAACTTGCTATGAGATGGACGCTCGTTTAACTACATCTTCCAGGATCCTGACGTCAGGATCCTGACGAAGCCGTGCAGTGTGCCGCGGCTATGAACGCTGTGGCATCATAGGCTAGTCTATTACGATAGGCCGGACATGGCGCAGCAAACGCCCTACTTGGCCATCGCGCTAGGCGAAAACAAGACGCCAGTGTCTCTGATCTTTGACGAACATGCCGAAGAAGCTCAATATAGTCAATAATCATAACATATAAATTCACTATAGCAGACCCACTATAGTTACAGCTCCGCTGGCTTCCATTTTCACAGTCGTGGAAGGGCTCGGACTTTTTTGTAGCGATAGCTACATTATGCCCGGTTTTCGCCCCTTCGCCGTCACCGCACTTTGAGCCGTGGCCGTACTGTGACGCCACACCACGGCCCTCGTGTCTCCAGCAACTCGACTCGTCGCAGGCGCCGCGCGGCCACCGCTCTTGCCGTTGGTAGGGTGCCTCGATGCCAGCGCCGCCGTTCAGGGTGGTGCCATCCTTTGACCGCCCCCGCGCCGCCGCTTTCTCGCTGCGACGCCAACTTGAATCACAGCGAGCGGTTGCGATTGCTTGGTGCCGGTGTTTAGTTCGAGACATAGTGCGCGCGGATGCTTCGCTGACGCTTCTACTTGCTGGACAGTGTTCAGCCACATAATGACAAGCTATCAAGTGCATCGAGTCGGCATGACGGGTTGTTGTGTTCCCAAGTGCAGCGGATTGACGCTTAAAGGGCTTCGTTGTTTACGCTTCCCCCGGGACCCAGAGCGAAGGAAGAGATGGGAATCCCAAGTAAAGCGATTTCACTGGAAGGCAACGGATAGCTCCTACATTTGCGAGGTAAGTTTCAAGAAAGTTTAGACTATCGCACCGTGTTTTTCATTTAAATAAGAAAGTATTCTCTGATCCTCGCTCACGTACCTACGTTCGCTCACGAACTAAGCACTGCACCGATGCTCTCTGAGTAGCCTATGGTTTGCGAGCGCGCGTCGCATAGGCTTTTGCCGTTTTGATCGGCGCAGTCTATGCGAGTAGTACCCTTATTTTAAGGACTGACGAAAATGCTTCACCGCGAAATAGTCTTACATTAGCTACAAATCGTCATGTCAACCAGCTATTTTACCTTTTCACGGGAAGCACACATCATGTGTGTCTCTTGTTTCTTTTTTTTTCTCAGTTTCTTTTTTCGCTACTGGTTATTTGGGACTAAAGAACGCAGTGCTTCTTCTGGGGAGAGCGGCTGTTTTGTACGTGGCAAGCGAAGCATTGTGATTTTCTCTGACTTCTCAGCAGATATCTTGCGGATCTCAGGTTGTTACGTTATATAGCTGATTTTTTAGACGAATATATTTGTAGCGTGGTGCTCGTAAGCGGATGGTCATTCGTGCTCATTCCCGATCGTAGTGGGTACTGTGACGGTCTTTAAATGCCTGTGCACGGTATTCCCAGGTGTAGTAGAGTTAAGGGGCATCATGGGACCAAAATGTTTCGGCGCTTTCTGTCATGGTGTCTGTTGTAGCCTGTGCATTTCTTCGAAACGTGTGAAGCGAGGTAATACACCATTACTTCTGCGAAATTTTATTTTTAAGCACTGTAATAGGTTCTCTGTATTTACAAGGCAACTTTTCATATCAATAATCACTTTTCTTGTTTTACTTGTACTTAGAAACACTTTGAAGAGGACCAGTACGAGGAAAATCGACAGGATGGGTGCCGTCTGTTAAAGTCAACAGCCCTACATCATCATGGACTATATTTTCGAAGTGAAGAACACTGCTAATCTGTTAAACGGAAACTGAGACATCCACCCAAATGTAGCAATTTGCTACAATGGAAACCCAACCGGGTTCCTCGAAAGAAAGCCTCGCAGTTGAAGAAAAATTCGTCCTGGTCCAGGACTCGAACCCGGGACCACCGCCTTTCCGGGGCAGCCGCTCTACCATCTGAGCTAACCAGGTGGCTAGCAGATGGCAGATCCCCCCCCCCCCCATGTAATGAATAAATTAAAAAAAACTCTCCCTATCCCGAATTGTGTGTGTCGAGGCTACCTTGTGAATTTTTTTATCTCGTCTTTCAACATAACCTTCAGGCGCCACACAGTACATATAATTTTTCATGTACATATGTTTTTCATCATAGACTGTACTAGACATTACTAAGTAAATGTATCTTGTGCGTCGTTTGGTTTCTTGTGCGTACTACGCAAGATTGACCCAGACAAGTTACGTTACATTTTTCTCTACAGCACTAACTAAACCTTATTTTCACATCGCAGTTATTTTTAAACCAGCTTAATCCTGTCAGCACACCGTTTTGCGGAAAAAAAACTAAATTGCGCGTAGATATCGTCAAATAATTGCAACGAACGCGAAGAGCACGCGCAACGCAAGGGAAACTAACCGCCGTGCGCGAGTGGCTGGCTACGGTAAAGGAGGCGTGACGTGTAAACCAAAATACAACAGCGAAAAAGAAAAACTTCCACACACAGGGGGCCGCAAACCTTATATACCAAGCATCGAAGCGCAAAAAAATAGTGCGTATTTCAAACATACACACGGTATATTAAATGTGATTGAATTAGGCAACTTGGGGCATGTTCCCGGCGCCATACATGTACGTCTTCGACCTTCGACGAGTTAACCGCTATTGGCTATAAAGATGTGCAGATGCAATACCGATCAAAAAAATCCTCATCAAGGCAAAGCACTTGGAAGCGCGCCGCGAGTAACACTATTTATGAACGCAAGCGTAGTTGAGTCTGAGCTCGTGTGATTCAATATGGCGGTGCCAGCGGGGTTGTCTCCACCCTGAACGGCGGCGCTGGCATCGAGACACCCTAGCCGTGGGCTTTAGCCGTTGGGCGCTCGCCGCGCCTTCTGCGTGACGTCAAACCACCATCCTCGATTCTCCGGGGACTCGGCTCGCCGCGCGGTCACCGCTTCTACAGACGCGCGTCCTGCCGTTGCCTGGCAACCGCCACAGCTGGCGCGCTCGCCGCGCCCTCTGTATGACGTCACATCACGCACTCCGCAGCTGTGATAACCGGGGTATAGAAGGGGAGAGCTCGCATCGCCGCAGCCATAGTTGAGGCCGCAGTATGGATGGTGGGAAGTCGGTCAGCCTGAAGGAGGCCAGGGATCGCCGTAGAAATAAAGTGAAGAGGAGACAGCGCGGCGCTGAAGAGACTCAAGAGGAGCGTGCTGAACGGTTGGCCAAACGCCGTGAAAGCGATGCTATGGTGGCTAGAATTGGGAGGTGACGCCAACGGGAGCTCGCAGCCGCTCCTCCATTTAGAGCGCCGCGGCGGTGGCGCTGTCGGTCGTAATGCGATGCTCGGTACGCGCGCTGTACCGAGCACGCGTACGCGTACGCGTGCGTCCAGCCCGTGGGCCGTTCAGTGATGCTGTTGCAAGTAATGATTTAGCTAATTCACGGTGACGGTGGCTGATACAAAGCAATTTTAAGCATTAAAAGGTATTGTTGGCCATTGCGAGACTTATGCGGCACTGAATCTGCGTAACTAAAAGCTTTCGTTTGTGTATCCTTGCAGTGTTTTGCAGCTCGAGGTTACTCCGAAAAAATTACTGGCGGTCTTAGGGAAACAAAACATAGTAAACATTTATTGCAGATCACAATATTATTAAGATCTATTGTACATCACATCATGAAATACCAGGGTAAAATAATGAAAAATAAATGCGCACATTTACACATGCTCGTGTCTAGTTAAGACACAATGAAACATTGCACGCAGACAGTGCATCGCTTGGCACTAAGAAATGTGGAGGCATAGATATCACTTACCACTAAGCAAAAAAAAATAAAAATAAAAGAGGCAATCAAACTTAAAGTTACAATATAAAACTTAGAGCACGCGTCTAAGCTTTAGCAATTTCATTCTTTCCTGCCTTGCGTTTCGCTTGTTGTTCTGAGCCTTCACATGAAAATGGAGCCTAGTAAGCACCTAGAACTTCATAATTTTGTTTGTGAGGGACATACTGTGGTCAGGGCAGCCAACGAGGGTAAGCTTTCTTAACTGCAAGAAGGAAACCAAGTCCATGATGCTGTCACATTTGACTTCTCTCACACTAAAATAGTGGGTAAAAGTGTTCTCGAGAGTGGTCACGAGTTCATTGAGCTTGGCTGATGGGTACAGCAGGCCTCCTCGGTCAACAGCAGCAGTGAGGGATGCTGCACCTGGAGCTGAATCGTTTTCGCCTTGTAGGAGCTGCCGGCTGCACTCTGCGCATTTGGTGCTTGCAACGCTCTTTCTTGCCACGTAGCCAGCCATGTAGTATATGAGCCTGGCATCGCTGGTTTGCACTACCATGTCAACATGCTCGGTACCGTGGCCGCATTCACTGAGCACTTCATGTGCTTCGGCAAGGTTTCCTGCGTCAAGAAGCTCATCCAGCTTCCTCTGAGAAGTCAGGTCCTTTCCGTTGTCAGCTCCTAGCAGACTCCTCAGCAGTCCTGAGGACACATTGCTTCCTTTCGGTGGTTTTGCCAAATTCTGGAAGCTTAAAGTGTTAACCGAGATGAGGAACTGGGAAGGAGTCGGATGGTCATTGCATCCAGACATTTGTCGGACGATTCCAAACAGCCTCTCCAGAGGATCCTGACTCAAGCGGCATGTCATCATATAGCTGAATTTCAACTTCGTCGTCAGGTAGCGGAGAAGGTGTAGCGTGCTTGACAAGGTAACACAAAGTCCTTCGGCTGTACTGCGGCTAAGGAAACCTCCGGGCCTGCAGCTGTTTCCCACTCGTCCAGGTAGGCCAAGAAGTTTTCAATGCACTTCTCGTGCGTCCCTCCAGGCTTGAGTGCTCCTGAGCTGCACCTTGAAGTCATTGCCTCAATGAGCCTTCTCATTGTTTCCACAAAGCTGACTGTCGCAGCCGTGCTCCCATGCTTTTCTTCGATGATTTCATTGTACAAGAAAAGTCCCCTGAGGACTTCATCGCTATAAAGCCTCACTGCGTAATTTACCCTCATTTTCTCAAATCCATTTGGCCGCACGACGGATGTGCTAATATGAGGCATGGCTTTGAGAGTCGTGTCATGCTGTTCATCGAGCTTTCGAGCACAGTCAATAGGGTCAACACTGGCATGGCCTTCTGGCAGTCTCACGCCAGTTCGAACAAAAGCATTCCTCACACATTTAACAAGGTGTGGGAAGTCCGAGATGAAGTGCAAAAAACGTTCTGGGTCTGTAGGGTGCTGCCTTCTACAGACGGTGTTTTCTTTTCTGCCGTGTATACCGAACGAGTGCCACATACTCCTGTTCCACGCAGCTCCATCAGTGGTGATAAAGTCTACGTGCAAACCGGCGTTTTCGCACATGACTACTGCTTCGAGGATTATTTTGCCTAACATCTCTGACTTCACATTGCTGCGTGATGCGAACACACCAATAATCTGGTGCCACGTTCCTGTAAAAGGCACAAACAATACGACGAGGCCATGGTCGCATGCCACGGAGCGCTCACTTTCTGGTGTGAATTTCCCAAGATCCACAAAACCTTCGATGGTTCCGTCGGATCCTAAGCTCAAGTGTTCGGATAGCTTAATTTCATCAATTAAGAGTCCGCCATGGCGCTGGAAAGAGTCCATTGATTTCGTTTTTTCCGCCACAGCAGCAAACACTTTCTCGCTTAGGCCGAATCCACTCCTGTAGCTCTTCAAATATTGACGTAGGGATGTTCGAGAAGGCAAGGTCACGATCTTGTTTTTGCGTATGTGTTCATAAAGGCGGGGACTTTTCATGGACATAATCAAGCACTCTAGGGCCCACTCACTTTCATATTTCATTCCTTTGGTGGATTTCCTCCTACACGCTGCGAAGCACGCCTTGACTTGTGACTGTTGTTTCACAGGTAGCGCCTTGACCGCTTCTTCAAAGGCTGTAGAATCATTCTGTGCATTCTTTTTTTCATTTGCTTCATGCGCGATTTAGCCTGGAGGAGACTCAGGCGGCTCCTTTTCGCTTGTGCGGTTCGCAGCTTAAGCCTGTATGAAAGCGTCTGCACCCTGGTTTTACCTCTTCTTCGCCTGTAGGATTCTCGATTCCGGAGCAGTCTCTTGAGGTGCTTGCACTGTGGGCAGGCTTTTTCCGGCGTTTGAGCAACCCCTCGGCAAGATGGGCTGAAGGTTCTGTCGCCAAAAGTCTTCTCCTTGTATTTTGGATTTACTCCAAATTCACCGGTTTTACCAAAGCCTCCGCACGGTATCATGCAGTTGACGTCGCGAAGCAACTCTTCTGCCATGTCAGTGTCGGTGATATCAACGGTCTTTATTTTGTGGCCTGCACAAAAACTGTCGCTCGAACTGTGTTTTCATTTGATGTCATGAGCACATATTTCTCAAAACATATCTCGTCTCCATATAGAGCGCACACTGCAAACACTGTGACGTTGTCGGCTCCAGCAATCAGGTGTCTAGCCCAGTAACCGCTGGGAAGGCCACACTTGCGAACGTCAGGAATTGCGGGCGAGTTCAAAACAGGCACTTGGTCACCATCGTATTCTGCACTGTGCGAGTCGGTTTCCTCGCAAGCAGACGTGTTTGGTTCCTGGCGCCGAATCTTCGAAGGCAAACCGCATGTGGACGTTCTTGATGTCCTTTTCTTCGGCGCTTTTTTTGAAAGATACGCAGGGACATTTGGGAATGCGGTTGGCACTGCGTCAAGTTTCAGCACTGGTCGCTCTCGCGGAATCTGAACAGTTTCGCCGTTTATCACGTGCGTGAAAAACGCTCAATATACTGCTCGTCGAAATGGCGCTCACAAAGCACAGACTTCGCGTCCAACGACTTGTCGGCACGGGGTACGGCTCGTCGCCAAGCTTCGAAGAGAGCAGGGTCCTTGGGAACAGAAAAGAGGGAGACCTTTTGTCCCTGCTGCCTCGACGACACGTAGCCGGTAGTGCAGCCGGGAGCGAAGCAGTGACGTTGCTTCGCTTTCGTAGCGCTGGAGTTCATCTGTCCCACTGAGCTTGGCCCTTACATTGGCATGTCAGCAACGAAATACATTTTTCCATAAGCGAGACAACACCACAGGATCCACGATGAGAAAGAGCCACTGCCCAGACGACGCGGGAAAATGCATCGCATCACTATGCTGACAGCAGCGCCGCGGTGGCCGTCGCGGCGGCGCTTGAAGCGGAGGATCGCGCTCTCTCGGCGGATATGCGGGCGCTGGCGTCACCTCTCAATTCTAGCCACCATAGCGATGCCGCTAGACGGGTTCGCTTAGCCTCTTACAATGAATCTACAGTGCCGACCTCTGATGATGAATGCTACTCGAGTTCTGCGTCTCTCAAGGCAGCCCACCTTGCAAGACGTACTGAAACTTTGAAGATACGTCGTGCCGAAGAGACAAGCGAATTAAGCCTTAGCGCAGCCGGTGGTCTGTAGCTATTGCCACTCAACTAGGTTTACCCAGAGGTAAACCACAGCCAATTTTTTCGATGGTATTGATATTGCTACAACTGACATTTTATATTGGTATCATGTAACTTTCTTGTTGTTGTAAGGTTGCATTATATGTCTTCGTTGTACTTAACAACTCTCTTTACTGTACTACTGCACCACCATTCTGGTTTTTGTCCCGTACATTTTTTTCAGAGAAGAGCAGGCATTGATGTTAGACGATAAATTCATTATTATACTAAATGAAAGGAACCTTGCAGATGTTGTACTTAGTTACATTGTACGTAATATATTGTTACGGTAGGAAAGCAGACAATGTCGACGACGGAGAAGAGGACGAAGTGCTGTTCGTGGGAACAGCCTCTCTGTATTCTCAGCTGCTGTTTATCTATCTCCTGTAAATACACCTTGTAAATAGTTTATACCCGTGAAATTTTTGGTGGAGGTGCTGGGTACGCGTCTTCGCCACGGAGCTCCGCAGCGGACGTCTCGCCCAGCCTGGGAACATGCATCCAGCGGCAGGCACCGCGTCTGCAGCTGCATCGCCGACTACGCAGACCCAGTACGTTGCTCTACCTCCGCCGCAAGACCCCAGCAAGTTCTACGGCCTCAATGGTGTTGACGTAGAAGAATGGTTGAAGATGTATGAGCGCGTCAGCAAGGTGAACAGGTGGGATCCGACCATAATGCTGGCCAATGTCGTGTTCTACCTCGACGGAACACCGCGAACGTGGTATTACACACACGAGGAAGAGCTCACCAGCTGGGAGTTGTTTAAAGAGAAGCTGTCTGACGTTTTTGGCAATCCAACCGGTCGACAGCTAGCCGCAAAGCAACAACTCGCCACGCGTGCCCAAACTGCCACCGAGTCGTATGTCTATTACATTCAGGACGTCCTCGCCCTCTGTCATAAAATCGACACGTCAATGCCAGAGGCGGACAAGGTTGGGCACATTATGAAGGGAATCGCGGATGACGCACTCAACCTTCTGGTCTTTAGAAACTTATCGACTGTCGACGCCGTCATGAAGGAATGCCGCCGTTTCGAGCAGGCGAAGAGCCGCCGTATACATAATCAGTTTACACGGCTTCCCAATACTGCAGTGACCTCTTCTTGCACCGACCCAACCGACCAATCTAGCTTGCCACCACCAAGTGAAAATGTGACCCGCATTGTGTGCCGCCAACTCGAAGCAGCGTTTCCTGTCTCGCCTCAACAGGCGTCTTTGACCAATACTGCTGAGACGATATCGCTGATCCAGTCCGTGGTTCGCCAGGAAATCGCTAATATGGGTCTCCCCAGCGCCTGCTCCTTGAGTCGTCCTGACACCGGCCCTGCTCATATGCCTTGGTCCTATCACAATCCACCCTACAGTGCCCGCTATCCCTACGGTGCGCGGAATCCATCGGACTGGTGTACACCTGATGACAGGCCGATCTGTTTCTGCTGCGGCCGAATCGGTCACGTTTCCCGTCACTGCCGTAGCCGTTGGCTGTCCCCGCCTCGAAACACATTCTGGAATTCAAGTTCGCCCCGCAGTTCTTCACCCCGTCGCTTCTACGACGCTTCCAACGCCGCTACCTCTCCTCGCCGCTATACTCGCTAGCCCTCGCATCAACGTCGCCAGCCACGTGCGCCCCAGCGTCACCGCTCTTCCTCGCCGACCTACCCAGAACCATCCCAGCCGGAAAACTAGGCAATGCGTCACCTCGGGGTAGTGCTGCAATGCCGAATGCGCCTCAAAATCCTCCTTTGACGCTGTTTACGAGACATAACCTACTTGACGTCCACGTTGATGGTACACCCGTCACAGCACTCATAGATGCCGGAGCGCACATATCGATTATGACCAGCCGCCTTCGCCGCCATTTAAGGAAAGTTGTTACGCCTGCCGTTACTCGGGTCGTACGAATCGCCGACGGCAGCACGGTAGCCGTGATCGGACTATGTACTGCACGTGTGAGCATTTCCGGCCGCCAAACTGTCATTATTTTCACTGTGCTTGACCAATGCCCCCATGACCTCATACTAGGCCTCGACTTCCTCCCTGCCCACTCAGCGCTCATCGATTGTTCCTCAAGTACTGTGCATCTTGACCTGCCTCTGCTGGATGATCCTCCGACACCTCACGAAATTCGCCTAAGACACGACTGATTTTGTTCCCGTTCCACCACAGGCTTTGACATACATCGAAATGGCACCATCTACGCCAGTTCCCGATGGTTATTACATCTCCGCTCCTATAACTGCCATCGTTCTCAGCCACAACGTTACTGTCCCGCATACAATACTGAGAGTCACAGACAATCGCACGTATCTCCCTCTGGTGAATTTCGGGCTCACAAAGCAAATTCTGCCTAAAGATATCACCCAGGCTACGATCACTGCAAAAGTTCACTGCGCTGAGAATTTTGCCGTCGACGCGTCCTGTGAACCTTTCCGGTCTGCCATTTGTACTGACCACGACATTAGGAAAATGATCGCCCCGACTCTCAAACCTGCGGAGGCTGACCAGCTCTGCAGTTTATTGGTTTCGTACAAGGACATATTCGACCTGAACAACCGTCCCTTAGGCCAGACGTCACTTGTCAAACCCCGATACATACAGGCAATAATCCTTCCATCCATCGGCGACCCTACCGAGTTTCAGCTTAGGAGCGCCAAGTCATCAAAACGGAAGTAGACAAGATGCTCGCGAAAGACATCGTTGAGCCGTCGTCAAGTCCCTGGGCGTCACCTGTTGTACTGGTACAAAACAAGGACGGCACATGGAGGTTCTGCGTCGACTACCGGCATCTCAACCGCATCACGAAGAAGGACGTCTACCCACTACCTCGTATAGATGACGCCCTGGGTTGCCTATACGGGGCACAGTATTTTTCATCCATCGACCTACGGTCCGGATATTGGTAAATCGCTGTGGATGATCTCGATCATGAAAAGACCGCCTTTGTAACGCCTGATGGTCTTTATCACTTCAAGGTTATGCCTTTTGCGCTATGCAACGCTCCGGCTACCTTTGAGCGTATTATGGACTCATTACTCCAAGGATTTAAGTGGTCGACTTGTCTCTGCTACCTAGATGATGTTATTGTGTTCTCGCCCACATTCAGCACACACCTTGAGCGCCTTTCAGCTGTACTGGCTGTTTTTCGCAAGGCCGGTCTACAGCTCAACTCGAATAAATGTAACTTCGGCCACCGTGAAATTACAGTCCTTGGACATGTCTTCAATGTGTCTGGCATCCGACCGGACCCTCAGAAAATTCGCGCCGTGAAGGAGTTTCCTGTCGCACAGTCCGCAAAAGATGTCCGAAGTTTCGTGGGCCTTTGCTCTTACTTCCGCCGCTTTGTTAAAGCTTTTGCCACCATAGCACGCCCTCTGACAGATCTTCTGAAGAAAAGTGTGCCGTTTTCATGGGGAGACTCTGAGGCCGCCGCCTTTTCTCGCCTTACCACCATACTCACCACCCCGCCGATTATAGGACACTTCGACACGTCAGCCCCTACAGAGGTGCGCACCGATGCCAGTGGCCACGGCATGGTGCCGTCTTCGCACAAGTTTAGCACGGCCGTGAACGTGTTATCGCGTACGCTAGCCGTCTTTTGTCACCTGCGGATCGGAATTACTCTATTACCGAGCGCGAATGTTTGGCACTTGTGTGGACAGTAGCGAAATTCCGTCCCTATTTGTACGGCAGGCTATTTTCTATTGTAACGGACCACCACGCCCTCTGTTGGCTTTCGTCCTTAAAAGATCCCACAGGGAGGCTCGGACGATGGGCTTTGCGGCTACAGGAGTATTCTTATTCTGTGGTGTATAGGTCTGGTCGCCTACACAATGACGCTGACTGCTTGTCCCGTTACCCTGTCCACAAGCCCGCCAACGCCGTCACGGATGCTTCCGCAAGTGTTCTTTTCATTTCGCAGCTTTTGGACATGGCCCACGAGAAACGCCATGACGCTACCTTGAGGACCCTCACTGACCTAATGGAATGTGGTCCCACTGATCCATAGTTACGGTGGTTCGTCCTCAACGACGGGATATTGTACCGCCGCAATTTTCACCCTGGCGGTTCTCCCCTTCGATTTGTCGTTCCCCAACACCTCCGCTTAACCGTGCTTCAGGAGCTTCATGATGCACCTACTGCCGGACACCTAGGGGTTGCTCGCGCCTACGACTGCGTGCGCCGCCACTTCTACTGGCCCGGCCTCGCACGCTCCGTACGACGATACTGTAGCTTCTTGCAAGCCCTGCCAACATCGAAAAAAGCCAACATTGCTTCCTGCCGGGTACTTACAGCCGATCGCCATTCCAACTGAGCCATTCTTCCGCGTGGGTTTGGATCTCCTTGGTCCTTTCCCCGAGTCCAGCTCCGGCGACAGTTGGATCGCTGTGGCTACTGATTACGTGACGCGCTACGCCATCACTCGGGCGCTTCCCATGAGCTCCGCGACTGACGTCGCCGATTTCCTACTCCGGGATATCATTTTAGCCCATGGCGCCCCGCGACAGCTCCTTAGCGACCGTGGCCGCACGTTTCTCTCCCAAGTCATCGCCGATATCCTACACTCCTGTTCTACCAAGCACAAACTCACTACCTCCTATCATCCCCAGACCAATGGCCTTACTGAGCGGATTAATCGGACCATCACTGACATGCTATCGAAATACGTTTCACCCGACCACATGGACTGGGATATTGCGCTCCCCTATGTCACGTTCACCTATAATTCGTCACGCCACGATACTGCTGGGTATTCCCCCTTTTACTTGCTCTTCGGTCGTGACCCCTTGGTCACGACCGAAGAGCAAGTAAAGGTCGCTCCCTTGGTACGGAATTCCCGGACCGAGTATGCCCGCGACGCCATCGCCCACGCTGACCATGCGCGCCAGCTTGCCCGTACTCGTTTGTTGGCATCGCAGGAAACTCAAAAGCACGATTACAATTGCCGCCATCGTGAGACATACTTTTCACCGGGCGCTCTCGTACTACTTTGGTCCCCTTTGCCGACGAGTGGGGCTCTTATAGAAGCTCCTTCCGTGCTACAAAGGTCCTTACCGCGTTCTACGTCAAGTGACCAATGTCACCTATGAGATCATCCCATTGACATCCGTCGGGCCACCCGGTTCCACATCACCTGACGTCGTACACGTCTCTCGGCTTCTCTCAACGTTCTTTTGCTACGTTAGTCACCTTACCGTCGGCCGAAAAATTGGCACGCACAACTTCACCAGGCGCACCATGCTGCAGCGAATGAATCTTCAACCGCAAGTTCTGATTGTTAGTATCGAAAATCAATAAACGACAGTCCTTCACCTTCAGCAGCATCCAGAAGTTTTCGCGTGGCATCAGCGCCCTTCAGCCCCACAGGTCTAACGTGGTTCATCTGGTATACCAACAAGGACACAACCTCGGGGAGCACAGGAAGAAAAATTTACGCGTCTCGATCAAAAGTCCTCAACGTGGTAGGGCTTGGCTCTGATTTCGCCGTGCATAAAGACAGTGATAATTCCCGATGCACCAATTAGGTGAACTGGGCAACACGACCTGGTGTGCGAAGCATTCTTTGCCTCATTCCAAATTCTTTGTCGTATAGGTAGGTACTTCCTGTCTCGCCATACTTCGAATTAAACATTTAATTAAACTATGGGGTTTTACGTGCCAAAACCACGATCTGATTATGAGGCATGCCGTAGTGGGGCACTCAGGAATAATTTCGACCACCTGGGGTTCTTTAACGTGCACCTAAATCTAAGTACACGGGTGTTTTTGCATTTCACCCCCATCGAAATGCGGCCGCCGTGGCTGGGCTTCGATCCCGTGACCTCGTGCCTAGCAGCCAAACACCTTAGCCACGAAGCAACCACGGCGGGTGCCGTACTTCGAACCTTTGTAATAAATAGAAATGCATGGCCGACAGTGGAATCAAACTTTTCTGCCTTCGAGGACAACCACCCAATGCTCCAACCACCGCTCCCCAATTGCACGCAAACTCTTCTCGTGTAAAAGCCGACTAGCTCTTTGAACGTTTAGCGCGTGAGCCACGTGCGAATTTCTCATATTCTTTTCTAGTGAGAGCATGCAATTTGATGCGCTGTGCTATACTGCACTGCCTCCAGAATCGCGCCCCATTGCTCTGCACGGCTCTCGTAGCAGTGAACGCTACGTTACCTAGAAACAGTGACACGCTGTAACGCCTTTATGAACGACCCCGGTCGCCCAGGTTTTAACGTTTCAGTGCCTAGTGGAAATGCCATTGTCGCTTTAACCCTTTAACTGGCAAGATAAGAAAGACTTGACCTAGAAAGGTTTTATTGCTTTAGTTCTTCTTTACTTGGCTCAAATACACACCAATTGAAATATTAAGCGGTTTCTCTCAAAACTAAGCGCGATACCGTAGGTGAAAATTATTGTTGACCAGGTGGTGACAGGTAAATATATGGCCCAAAACTGGTCTCTGGCACTTGGTTTGGCAAGATCAATGTGTGTTCTTGACATGTTCCTTTATGAAGGTAAGAAATAAGAACTTGCTTAAATAAGGGGAAAAATCGCATCGGCGAGAATATGACCCTCCACATGCGCTAAGAAGATAACGACGAACCCTTCAGGTTTTGTGACCAATGCATCTGCTGCTGCTCACGCTCGACATTTTATTGAACACCACTGTAGAGTAGGTACATAAATAAAGTTAAATTGAAAGGCACAGACTAATATTTGGATTTGCCTAGTTTTTCCAGGTGCTTTTGTTAGGTCAACAATATTTTGAGCTACCAGTTAAAGGGTTAACCTACATCTTACGACATAGCCACAGCTATACGTGCAACTGCGCAGCACGTAGTCGCTGACGACGGCAGCTCATGTTTCTCTACATTGAGCCTCGTCCCGCACCTATGTTGAACCCAACAATCGGCATATTATGAGCTCGCGCCGAACCGCCATAGCAGAAATGATGCCGTAATAAGCGTCACACGATTGTCATCCCTGTCGTAACGCTGCTGTCGTCACACGCTCGCTCGCGTCAGATACATAAGTAGCTCTTTTTCTGACACAAATACGTTGTTCGACCAGGTAAAGCTTTGCATATCCGAAACAATGCTGAGTAGCCAGCTAACAGCAAAACTGTTCGCATAAAATTGATTCCCACAGTGCGTGGGATCTCTGTGACTTTTTTTTTCTCAAAAATCAAAGGTCTTTCAATGCGGATTGTTGATGGGCTGCCCGGCGACCCATCCCGCTATGGAAGAAATGCCTTCTTAGTTTTCATTCTGACCATCATCCTTAATGGTCTACGATTTTTTTTTTTGTTTCTGTGGGTGTGTTTGCCTTTTCCGTTGTTTTGCTGGGGGTTTTTTCTGTTCTTTTTTTCATGGCGGCTCGGCGCTGTGATCTCTCCTGAATGTCTCCACCGGAGCCACAACTAAGATGAACGGTGCTTCGTATTCGTCGCCCAAGTCATTGGACACATCACTTTCCGATGCGTCCGGTAGGCCGAAAAGAAATCTAAGGTTTCTTAAATTCAGCAGTGTAACTCCGTTTCATTCAAATAAGGAATGAATACGTTAAAAAAAACACCAATTCTAGACCACACTATATATACCGATGCGCTAGTACGAGAGCTATAGGCCTAACTAATTTGAATACAGGTGGAGATTTTCTAGCACAGAGCGCTTACGTAGTGGCAACTGAAAAGTAACATTACTACATTACTCGCGTGCTTCAGACATAATTTAACGCACGGTAAATACAATGGACATCTTATTTGGCGTTCTTGAACAAGGATATTCCTCTCTGTAAATATATTCTTGATAACGCAGTCCTTCAAAAAATAAACCAGAAATTCTAGCATTCACAGAATATATACTCGCATTCCTACGTGGTTCAAAAGCAACGCATAAAATAGCAAAGAACAATTTTTAGCATTCACAAAATGCTCGCGCCAGCCCGTGGCGCGAGCATTTAGCATAAAATAGTCACATTCTTAGATGGTGGGTGAAGGATGGTCGTGCTGCCCCACACACCTCACAAATGTCAATTCTAGAATGTCTTTCTGGCGGGATGCGGGTGCCCATATGTCGCATAAAGGGCGGTCATCGGCGACGAATGTGCCCCGCAATCGTAAGCCAAGGTGGCGGAGACGTGGCAGAGCCCCCAACTGAGCTGCCGTGGCACCGTTTCCATCAACTTTATTTTTCCATTGCACTTATTTTTCCCTTGACTTTATTATCTACTTTTCCATTTAAAGAAAAAATAGTTACCTTCCACGATGCTTTCTTTGGCTTCGTAGTCTCTTGGTTTCACGTGACTTTAAATAACGAGAAATTGAGCTGCCCTATTCCGAGTGTGTTCGTTCATTCCATAGCAATGGTTTCAAATTCAGCAGCTTTGATGCCATGAAGTAGCATAGGAGGGTTTATTGATCAGTGGCCGTCGTCTGAGTTCACATATTATCTGATGCCTGCGGCTGAAAAAAATGTTCTAGATGCACGTCTATATATATATATATATATATATATTTACAGATACTACGTGGCTCTTTTGGCCCATTTTCACGTTCATTTATGTACCAGTTGCTCTTTGGATTCTTGCCTGTCGCGGCAAACACCGTCGGTGGAGCGTTCCTTAAATGGAACGAAGTGCTACCACTCAAGCAGTGTAATGCTTCTAGGGGCGCTATAACGTAAAATGATTCCAAGCCGTTTTGATTCCAAACCCCTGACATCAAATTTACGTAACCACCGACGCAAGCTTCGGGCGGTGACCCGCAGCGTTGTCTGAACAACCCATTCAAACACTCTCCTCGTTTATAGGATGCCACCTTTGTTCGCTTTCAAAACCAATAACTTTGTCTACACTCAGCGGTTTTTACGATCTAATTGTCTGACAAGAGGCGAGGAGCACGCTCTAGTGGAGAGGGTTTTGATGGGACCAAGCCAGCACAGTGAAAATAGATAACCGCATGAAGAGGGTGGTGCCGGCTTCTCCGATTGGTCCGCTTCGCCTTACTTAGCTAGCGGTGGCTGGTCGAAAATCGCGGTGGCGTGAGACGGAAGGATAAAAATGCCGCTAAAACGGATCCTCAACAAGGAAGAGTTGACAGAGCGATGTCGTATGCATGCCGAAAGGGCTCGATAAGGTTTTACTGCCACGCAAAAAGGTTTATCATGCGCAAATAAATACATGCTCACGGGCAGGTGCGAGTAGCGAGGGCCTGAGCGGTCGGCGGGCAGCCATCTTTGATTCCTTTCGGAACGGGGCAGTCTGGGGCTATTCAGAAAAATTTTCAGTTCTGTGCGGCATATTAATGCATTTTTTTCGAGTACACGTCACTTTGACGTGGTGAGTTTTCGCGGTTTTGTGACGTCGCGTGACAGACAGGCGAAGTGAGCGTAGCCAGAAAACATTGGACCAGTAGCAGAGAGGTACTGGTGAAAAGACATCGAATCAGAAATTATTATTTTTCTTTTGTGCGGTTTAATTATGCATAATTAGTGTGTACACGTTATAACAGATGGGGAGCTTTTGCGGTTTTCGTGACGTCGCGTAACAGACAGGCGAAGTTGGGAGCGGCCCGAAAATGTTTTGACCAATCGATGAGGCTGATTGCAGAAATTGGAATCAAAACAGTTTGGAATAATTTTACGTTATAGCGCCCTAGGAGTGTTGTGCCTCATTAGCAGATGCCAGATCAGTGAATTGTTTCAATATGCCTGAATGTGTGTGACCTATGCTGTGACCTATGCTGCTATACGATGGCTGCCTGATGCTTTCACAAATTTGGCAGCTCCTGTCAGGGGACGTGGAGGTTAATCCAGGGTCCATGAATGCCATGGAGCGAAAGCAAATGACTAACATTGAAAAAATATTCTTAGAGATGTAGACAGGCCAGGTAACTGTGCTCACGAAATTAACAGATGTTGCACCAAGGAAAACTGATCTAGAATCTAAAACTGCGAGCAGCACTGTTTTCGTCTTTTTCTACAAAAAGTTTTTGAAGAGCATGGCTGCTTCGCGCAATGTACGTGAGTGCATCGACAGACGCACTCAGGTTATAATTAAGAACCAGTGAATGTTCTGGCAAGCGATGGCAAACGCTTGCCGAGTGTCTGCAGATGCATAGTAGGCAAAGGTAACATGCTAATCATATAAATAATTATGTTTACGTTTTGTTTGGCCTCGTCTCTATTCCGAAACTTGAATTTTAACATCCTTTAAAAATAATGTAGGGAGATGTTGGCACCTCTAGAAGGCGTCATTCAATCACTGATGCGGTGATGTATGATAAGAATACTCATGTAAATTGATAGCGACAGCCGCATACAAAAAGTTTCTGAAGAAGCGTTCGCAAGTATATTCTGACATAGTTGCCGCTCTAGGTTGAGCAAGTGTGGTAATGAAAATGAAGAAAATGTGCAGAAACAGTTTGCCTGTTTGTCGAAGTAGTTCTTGCATCGTGTCACTAAGCGAAGAAACTTTCCAAGGACTCTGCATCGCTATAGTTACGCTCCAGTGCGTTTACGAACAGCTGTCACGTATAGGTAATGAAATGCTGTGGCAGTTTTTAACGCGAATGTTTATTTGCCTCTTCAGTCTCCTTTGCCGGTGGTCGCTTCGGGCTTCTGCAGCCTTGCCGATTACACAAAACTTCGGCTACTAGCAATGTGCTTCTGGCAGCGTGGTCGAATGGACAACTTGGGGCGCTGGGGCATGTGAAAATGGGCGTGTGCTACGCGCGATGTGAATCACCATCACGGTGGAAGAATATTTAGGTGTTGACACTGCGCGCGAGCGAGCGTCCAGATTATGTTCGGCCGCGCGCGGGCGCACCGAGTAGCTCGGCTGCGAGCAGATAGAGGGCGCCGCGGCCAGCGGTCCCAGCTTAGCGGCGCCGGCGGCTTGGCATTCCTCTGCCTCCGCTAAATTTTCGTTCATAGTGGAGCGAGTAAATCTCAAAGCGCGAAAAAGAATCGTTATTTCACATTAAAGTTATAAGTGTACCAGGCTTCGCTAACGTGAAGGTTCCTTGTGTAGGGCGTGGATGACGTGAACACGGATCAATCGGGCAGCACTCAAAGCCCACTGAAGTTAGCCTCGTGCGCACAATTTGTTTCGTCCGGTCTAGCCGTTCATCCAAGCATAAAAAATGAAAGTGTTTGCCCACGTGCTACCCCTCAATCAGAAGAAAATAGTGACTGCACCAGAAAATGTATTTCATGCTTATCGCTGCTTCCATTCACACTCAGAAACCGTTCAATCACCATTGCGCGAATTCAATGTGGCCGCGATATAAATTAAGAAATGAAACGGCGCAAGCTTGCGATATGCAATGCACTAGAGCAGCGTGGCTGTTCATGGCTAGAACTTAAGATCAGAATGCAGATCAGCTGTGTAAAAACTCTTTCAAATGAGAATTTATTAGGCGGGACGAAGGCAGGCGTCTATCTTGAATTAGAGCATGACTACCACAGTTTACTGATGAAAACCTGAGCAAATGCCTTTTTTATTCCAATTCCACCTAACATAGGCCGTGTATATTATTCATTGGGCTTTCGTCCATTGAGGACTGAGTGGCTCTTGCAAGATATAAAAAAAAAGAGGTGACTTTCTTTTTTCTTAAATTGCATATGAGAATGTGCCAATGTAAGCGCGTTACAATGCATGCTACAGCCTGTTCACAAATACACTTACACCCACCACACAATAATCCCATAGACCTTTTTTTTTTGCATAGACACAATACGAAAAAAACTTGTGCATGAAGCAGCTCGATAATTTAAATAGGGGATAACCATCCCAGAAGCTTGCAGTCTCATACACTCCCACAATGGAAAAATGTTGTATAAAAACATGCAAGCGTGTAATATACACCACACGCGCATTGTAAAAAAAAATTCAGTAGCCAGGATGGAACAATTTTGAAAATCAGGCACACATCTGCACAGAAAACAGCAGTATTTTACAGGGTGCACAAATATTTCAAAATATGCAAATGTCGCGTAGCTGGACACAACCATAGTAATGTTGTTGCCGTCCCTTGGGGATACTCAGTTATTTTTTACATTCAGCCTAATTAGATAATTAGTCTTATTTATTGATCAACTTCTCAATTATTATAATTAGATTAAAAGTGTCAATGAGAAAATTGTGGAGCAACATGAAAGACTCCCGATACAGCTTTCTATTGCTCAATAAGCGCTACGTAGAAGTGTTTTTCCGAGCATGAAAGAAGCTCACGAATACACGCAAAGTGCCTCGAGCGGCCAGTCGCGCGGCAATATTGCTGTATTCGCGGGTTTCGTTCACGCTCGGAAAACACTTTTATGTATCACGTATTGAGCAACAGAAAGTTATATTGGGAGTTTTCCATGCTGCTGTACAGTTCTCTCGTTCACACTTTTTATCCAATTATAATTATGTAATTAGGCGGAATAAAAAAAATATCTGAGTATCTCCAAGCGACGGCAGACATTACCTTGGTTCTGTCCAGCTACGTGACATTTACATATTTTCAAATCTTGGTGCATAATAGTAAACCACCCAGTATATACCTTGTACATGCAGCAAAATTTGCACAAACTACTGTGGCACACAGGAGGTTCTCTCTTCCGAAGCGGCTTTCGAGGTTTATTTGACCGTGTGAGGTTTTTTGGACAGTTTGGAAATAAGGTGGGAATCCTTTTATCGAGCGCTCCGCGTAATATGCCCTCGATATCGTATCCTCTGAAAAATGGCTGGTGCAGACATGGTCGGTAGGCATTAGAGTTCGGTATGCCCTCAGATTTGCACGGCGCCACTGCTCTAGACGATCGCTGTCGGACGGCGCTTTGAATAAAGGCACATGCTCCGCACAAGTCAGGTATCCAGAATTGCAGTTCGGAACGAAGCACTTTCTAGCCTTTTCAAACGCCCCTCAGAAGGCCGCTGCCACCTTCGTCGAGGGCCCGCGGCGACAATACCCAAGCACAAGCTCATGAAACGAACGCGAACAAAAATCGTGCCTTCAAAACAGCGCAACCGCACATGCAAACAGGAAGACGAAGCAGCGGCAGCACGCGCCTTGCCGCCGAGGCTGTGACCGCATACCGCAGCGCCCTCTACGTCGGCGCCGAACCAGCTGCAACCAAGCCGAACATAATCTGGACGCGAGCGAGCGGCGCTTTCGCGCGCGTTGGGGGGAGAGTGTCAGCACCTCTCCTTATTCTTACACCGTGATTCATGGCCATTCATTCATTCATGACCAACTGTCCAAAATTGGTACTTGCCACTGTGGAGGTGCCCGAATAGACAAGCTGAAGCAGCAGAAATAGTGAAGAAGTTCGCAACTGAATATTGCGGAAGTCAGCAACAGAGAAGCAGTGAAGTGGCTGTCGAAAACATCAGTGTCGAACATAATGGGACCGGAGCCTGCATAGAGCGAGAAGCCTTGAACTACAGAGAAGGGAAGAGAGGTCGGCAACCAGAACATTGAACGAGTCGGCTACACAGAACTTAGGAAGGCGGTGACAGGAGCAGCCGATCGAGCGTGGAGCAAAAAAGCTAAGTGAACAATAAAAATAGGAAGAGAGCGTGCAGTGAGTGAGGAGCGTTGAGCGACATAGAAGTGAAAAAGAAGTCAAGACGTTTTAGTAAACATTAAAGAAAGCTTTTAGCGGGATTAGCCGTTTTTTAAGAACACTTAGAAGCTTCTAAATGAAATGCTGCTTTGTGGCTGCGAAGTAGCAAATTGTAATTTTCCCTACGACGCGTCTGCAAACGTTTCATACAAAGGTGCCAAATTTGGCTTAGATCTAAGAATTTCTTTGCCACCAGTTGGAACTGAAAAAATGGCACGCGGCTAACGCTAGCCCCAAAATAAAGCATTGTAGCCAATACTACCTGCTGCCGCAGCCGCAGTGTAGTACACAGCTCGTTGTAAGGGTGCCACATTTTGACTGCAGTGAATGCTTGCAGTGCGGGCGAGGTTATCGCTTTTTCAAAGTTCGCTTTCGGTGAGACGCTTGTACCAATCACGTGATTTCGATACAGTAGTACCTACAGTTAGCCGGGGCAAGGGCGTGGCTGGCGGCGGACACTCGTATTAACTGTCATTTTCTTTTTTTTGGCTGCTATCATTTACTATTATCTTAACCTGATTGCATTCAAGGAAAGTTCTTTGTTTCTTACTATCCCAGTTGAAGAAGAAAGAGGGTTTAGCATTGTGGACAATCTACATTCTAGCAAATGCACCAATTGCCGTTTCCGACCATCAATGCATCGCATTCTGCTAATACGACGAAATCACGTCACACTAGGGCGTAATTTCGTTTTTTGCCATACTAAGCATTGCATGTTCTAACTATGCAGTGGGGTGTGCTCACTGCTTTTAAAAGAACAACGAGGCTGACTTGTATTATGCAGTAACTTATAAACAATCGAGATGAGCAGACAAACCGAGTACGTGTCTTATCTCGTTTGTCGCGCATTCTTGGTCAGTATCTTGTACACACTGCTTGGGATACCCCAATACACCTCATACACCACCGCGAGTCATCAAGCACCCCGATTAATCGTTACCACGCTACCACACATACGCACCTGAGTAGTCGCTGACTGGCCCACTGGCGACATGCGTGAATACGCGTTACGCTCAGAAAATCATGCGGAGGAGGCGCCGTCAACGTTTCTTGCCAGCCCTTCCCACCACTTCAACACCCAGTAGACCTGGTGAGGACGCCAGAAGCCAATAAATGCGCAGATTTTGCTTTCTCTTGACAATTGAATATCACTAAGAAGGACCAAGAGTGCACAAGCAACAGGATCAAATTTGGTTGTGTTCTTTTCGATTTCCAGTTCCAATCGTCGTTTTCGGGGCACTTTGTGTCACGCTTTTATTTGTAGTGCTCTTCTGTTGTGGCGTTCTTTGTTTTGCAGCCTGTTCGATCACAGAGCGCGAATCTTTATTCTGTCGTATATTTGCGTTTCTCACGCCGTGCTTCCGACCTCTTTAATTTCTCTCTCTCGAAAACACGGAAACTCACTTATCTCCCGCTGCTACGCAGGAAACGCTCCTAGAAGTAGACCCACCGACTTTCTCGCGGTGGTCGCTGATGGTGATCACTGATATCTAACCTAAACAAATAGTCGGCGTGCGCGTGTGAGGATGACAAAAAAGTTATAACTTCTTGTTATTTACCACAACGCAGTTTTCTGATCCGTGTCGCCTTCGTCAGGAAAGGCTGTCCGCAAACACATTAGTTTCTAACACTCGCATTCGCCAGAGCCATATGTAGGCACCGTTATAACTGGAAATTGTTAAGCTGAATAGTTTTATGCATTCCTACGAGCTAGTGGCATTTAATTTTGCGCACGAGTGTATTGTGAATATGTGCGCAAACTGAGAATATGGCGATAAAACACTGAAAAAAAAACACACACACACACACGCTTTTACGAATTTGACACACTACCTCGCAAATTTTCTGCGTCGGCACGTGCACACCGTCATGACAACAAAGAAAAATTTTGGTCTCCAGAGCTAGTGTAAATTCGAGTTTCCGCATAACAAAGTTATGTTTTCTCGTATGTTGAATTACAATCCGATGCTATCATGTCTGCAGGTTGTGTGTAAATCGCACTTTGCAAATTTTGTGACGCACTTTACTTTGGGAAGTTGAATTACTTCAACAACGCACTTGCGCCAGATGGAAGTTCTACTAGAATGAGGACATAAGATGAACTCCAGCACACCTGCGTGCGCGCGTGACAAACGTTGCGCACACGATGTATGTCCTTGATGAGTGGGCGCTCTGTCCCTTTCATCGCTCGCGCGGAGTGTGCTGCGATCGTAATCGACATCAGGCAGACTGTTATAAAATGAAAGGGACGTTCACTTCCTGAACGCGGGTTACAAGCAAGTGTATGGACGCCGCGAACGTGCACCGTGGCGTCGAAGAACCAACGGAGAGCGCGCGAACGATTTCCTGGACGCTACATTGATCTAGACGGTGCGACGCGTTTGTGGTAGTGGCGGTTGTGAAACGTCGGCAACAGCTTCGCTGTACATACTCTTTCACGGGGTGGAATGGAGAAGGAATCTTTTTTTTCATCTTCTTTTTATCTCAGATTTCTTATGTAGGAAACTGAGGTTGGCGAGACAAAAAGCAGTCCAAACGAACGGCTGCTTGACAAGCCTCACCGACCCTTAAAAAAAAAAAAAAAAAAAAAAAAAAAACAAGGACTTAACATTGCTGGCAGTACCTAAGCAATGAATAAAACTACATGCCGGACCTTGTTCTATGGCAGAGAAGTTTCCTATCAGTATTATTAACATGAAACAGCTTGCATACAATAAACATTAAATAAGTTACATAAGCATAAATGACATTAGATCGCTTAAAATATTTGTACATGAACAGCGGAAGCAAAATCAATAAACGGAAATAAGTACAATCAGGCGTCGAGATATGCCACGAACGGCTACGATAAAATTAAATACATGGTTATATTCAGAGATGCTACCGTTCCTAAAGCATGTACATATACAAGAATATGTTCACTAATAAGGACATTATGGAAACAGAAAAAGAGCAACAGTGTAATCATACTTTACAAACATTTTTCGCAGAGCATAAGAAGGCATGTATGATATTTGTTGATGCGAGGCCACATTCAGAAGTTTAGGAACACTGTACTTGAGCGTCTGGGAACCACAATTTGTTCTGCAATGAGGCAATGTATACGCTTTGCTTTGTCGCATTTGATAGGGTGTTTTGGTGTAATGAGATTTCCCTTACTTTAAAAAGGTATGCATCGTTCCATGCTATTGTTTTATTATTATTATTATTATTATTATTATTATTATTACTATTATTATTATAAAAGCATACGAAGCTATACTGAGACATATTGTGCACAGGTACAATTGTGTATTGTAAACGCATGGGACGGCAATGGCTACTAAAGGCGACGTTTGCTACAGCGAGAAGCATTTTTTTTGTAGCATAAAGAGTTTTTGATTGTTAGATGCTCTAGTTGTTCCCCAGGATATTATGCAATAATTTAAGTGAGAGTAAAAGTACGCATAATAAATTTTGAGCTTAATTTTTGTCGGGAGAACCGACCTATTGTGAGTTTGGATGCCGACAATACTGGAGAGAGCTTCGCAGAGTTTGCTTGTGTGATTGTTCCAAGACATTGTAGTAGTAAAGGTTACCCCAAGGGACGTAAAAGATTTAACATACTCTATATTACTGCCAGTGAGAAACAGAGGCGCCATAATAACTAAGCCTTTTCCTTTTGGATGAAAAATAATTGCTTTAGTCTCTTATTTGTTTGTTTTTATTGAATTGAATGACGATCCGTGCTCCTAATCGAATCATGACATTGTTAGCGCTATCGGTAATTTACATGATGTCGTTTCAAGAGAAGTATTGTCATCAAGAGAAGAATAGAGTAGTGTCATCAGCGTAAATAATTTGTTTAACTTGTCTGTTTATGTTGGCGACATCGTTGATGTATATATTAAAGAAGAGAGGTCCTAGGGCACTCCATTTCGAATCTTTATCAACTCAGAGCAACAGTGGTTAAGTAAGACGAATCGAGGTCTGTGGGATAAGGTTATGTAATGAGATTGAGAATATGTCCTCGGATGTCATAATGCTCAAGCTTAGCAAAGAGATTTATGGTTAAGCGTGTGAACGTTTCTATCGCCTTATTTATAAATGGCCGTGACTCTTGCAAAGTTTCCTGCATATCAGGAGGAAACTTTCCTGTGGTACATATAATATTATAGATAAAGGCAGGACACGCCAAATTAAGGACAGTACATATTTTATGAGCCAGCTGTGAATGTTTAGAGGATCAAGGCTATATGTACTTTAGGCCTATTACAAATAGTATATACTTCTTTCATCTGTCTGGTCAAGGAATATGGTTTCCTGAACTCTTTCACCGAAGAATTAGAAGATACCGCTGTTGTAGCAGGTATCAACAACTTCCGAAAAGAACTTAACAAATGAATTTGCTGAAGGTGAGCTTATTAGCTCTTTTCCATTGATGGTTAAACTAGCAATGCTTTAGACGTGTTATTGGTGTTCAAAAGTTCATTCAACTTTTGCACTTTTCTTTAGGTTTATGTGAAAGATTTCTGCCAAATAAGTTGTTATAATAGCAGTACTTAGATGATCGAACATCCCTGTTTAATCTATTACGCAGTGATTGATAGCGGTATAAATCATCTGGCACATTAGTTTTTATGAATGTGGCAAACACTTGATATTTCTTTTTCACAAGACGGATAAGGCGAGGCGTCAACGAAGGTTTTTGTGCCTTCCTTGTAGGTTATCATGAATGAAGGGAAAACATTCACTATACCCCGAAGAAAAATCCAAATCAACTCGTTGTAGACTTCCTCAGAGTGGATTTTGTGTGAGCAGTGTTCCGGACGGCCAACGCAGCACCTCTCTCAAAAATATCAAGTATATCCTGTGAGATTAGCTGACGGTAGCCCATTCTTGTAGCCCATGGGCGATATTGTATTTCAGCACTCAGAAAACCAAACAAGTGATCACTAATGTCAATGCGGCCAGGGCGAAATGTATTGCAATGATTAGTAATAATTACGCCTAGTGTGGGTGACGAGATGCCTCTAACGCATGTGGGGTTGTCGATTACGTTTTGAGGCCTGCGGCTTAGAGGGTAACTAACATTTGTTAATTTCGACAGCTGTGACTATTCATGACGATGTTTAAATCTCCGCCTATATATCCCAAATAATTTTCGGAAAGAAAAATTGCTGTGCGTTCAAATACATGAAAGAAATCGGCGCGATTACTATGTGGGGGACGATAACGAACTGAAAAGGCGAGCCACGCATTATTAAGGCACTGGTAAGGTAATAATGAACATGAATAACAATCCCTAGCGAGTAGTGCAATGTCTCCGCCACGCTATGTAGTGCGTTTAAGGAAAAATTAGTTATACCCGGGTATGTAGATGACGTCAGTGTTACCAAGTCTCAGATACCAAAGTGACATCGAAGGACCAAGCGAGGTTCGTCTGGAAGCAAGTTAGTTTATCGGCTTTATTTAAATGATATTGCATGTTCAAATGTATCATTTGAAAGTGCTTGTCGTCGTATTGTGCGAAGAGTGTTAAATTGGGTGGGTGTAAAAAGAGAACTTTCTTCCGGCATGATTCAAAAGAAACCAAGTCTGCACATGCGTATCGGGACTGTGCCACTTACACTATTTCAGTTAGATCGGCAGCTTTCAATGTCTGATAGCATTCAATGATGGCACATTTCAATGTCTGATTCACTGATAGGTTCATCAATACCATTTCCCAGTGCAGTGAGGATTCCGACAACGCTCTCGTTCTCAAGTTCCACAACACCCTTTACATTGAGGTTGGCCTTACGCGAGTATTGCTCTGCATGAGCAAGCCGCTTCTCATGATCTAAGGTTTTCTTTTCCATGGCGTCACACCTCGCATGCAGTTCACCGTTATCTTTGGCCAGTTGGGAATTCTTAGCTATTTCGTTGTCGGGCTTTTGTAATAAACGTCTGCCAAGTTGAGCATGTATCCATTGCTTGAAAGCAAACCTTTATGTTAGTTCCGTAATTCTCGAAAGCCATTTCGTAACGTACGTTCCCTGCCCTGGCGCAATGCCCTCTGTTCCTGGCGTAGTTCCTTCTTGATTTTAGTCACGTCGGCTCGAATTTCGTCCTTTGGTTTTCGCGAATCCTTAGCCACCTGCACAAGTCAGTGCACTTTGTATTCAAGTTCAAGTTTGCTTTGGTTTGATACAACAGAAAATGATATCTTCTTGTTATTTACCAACACGGAGTTCTCTCATCCGTGTGGCCTTCGTCAGGAAGACTGTACGGAAAGATATGAGTCTCTACCACTCACATTCCCCAAAGCCGTTGTGGCACCGTTAGCCGTTGAAATAATTGAGCTGTATAGTTTTATGCATTCCTACGACATAGTTAGATACGATCTGTATGGACATGCAAATTCTTAGGTGCCATAATTGACAGAGACATGTCATGGAGCCCCCATGTATTGTAGATGGAAAAGCGGTTGACAGGCATCTGTCACCTTTCGAAGTTCTTCGTTGGAAAGACGTGGGGAATGTCCACAAGAGTTGTGCTGCAACTATATAGGATATTTTTTATCGGATTTTTGTGGTACAGCTTGCCAGCATTGACCAACTCAAGTAAAACAAGCCTGCGGACTATACAAAGTGTTAAGACCCAGGCGCTCCGGATTTGTCTAGGTCTTCCTCGAAGTGCGTCAACGGTGGCAACTATTGCAATCGCCGGGGACCACCTCATCAAGACCCACATCGCAGTTGAAGCACTAAAAGTGCACGTAAGGCACCTTACCTGAACTCCTTTCCACCATCTAGGCTCTCTATCTCACATCCCTAGTTTCTCTGCAATCGCTGTCGTGCTGAACCAGTTGGACGATCAGTCTCTTTCGGAAGAAATAATTGTGCAACACCGACGCGATTTAACATCGCATCAGAAGGCCGTGCAAGCGCTACTGCACTTCTTGAGATACACCGGCCTGTGTGAACGCGTGTGATTAGAACGCCTTTTTAGTTACTTGTTCCTGATTTTTTTTTTCATTTTCTTTCTCTCTTTGCCCTTTTTTCAAACCCTACATCCACCACCCCAGTGCAGGGTAGCAAACCGGAAATTGGCCACTGGTTGACCTCCCTGCCTTTCCTCTTTCGCTCTCTCTCTCTCTCTCTCTCTCTACGGACTAGCCAGTAACGTTTAATTTTTGTGCACAAATGTACTATGCATATGTGCTAAAGCTATGAATATCACGATGAAACAATGTGAAAATAAAAATCAAAGCCCACGCATACGCTTTACTGAATGTGACACACTATGTGTCGTGCTTTACACCTTTGAGTTGCATATTTCTGATGTTGCTATGACTTGGCAAATCAAGTGAGTCTGCATTACTCCAACAAAAAGAGTATATAATAACGCAACTAGAAAACAAAGCTATTGTCATTGGTGTGTTTGTGGATATTTGCTGGACTTTTGACCTCGTGTATCATAAAATCTTGCTAAATAAATTGCAATACTATGGTTTCCGAGGGAATTCGACACTATCATTATTGAACTACTATCTATCATTTATGCGACGAGTGGTATTAATTATTGGTATGCAGTCTGGACCGACATCTCTCATATGCGGTGTCCCTCAAGGAAATACACTAGGACCTTTACTCTTCAACATTTATATAAACGATATTATAAACATTAGCCATACCGCAAAATTTGTCATCTATGCGGAGGATAGAACTCTACTTTTTGCCGGTAATAACATTTCCGGACTTATTGATCAATGTAACGTCGCAATTAAAGCTCTCAACGATTGGTCCGCAGATAACTCAATCAAGATCAACGAGGGTAAGACTAAAGCTGTCATTTTTAGGCCGATAAATATACTGATTCCACCGCATGGAGATATTTTAAATTCACGTTCAGTAAAAATAGGGGAGCAGTTAAAATATCTAGGGGTAATATTTGCCTCCAATATGTCATGGGATTATCACGCTTAATTACGTATCAAACAAAGTAGCTCAAATCACTGGTGCCATAGCTCGTTTAAAGTATATCCTTCCTACACAACCTAAGATGTCGATTTACCACCCACTCTTCAACTCACATTTAAATTATTGCGAGTTAGTGTGGGGTACCAGAACGTTCACTAACATTGAACGCCATGCAATTAACCCCCCCAAAAAATTCGCAGTTTCGCCCGAAACGCGAAGCATCAATTGCTATAGCAAATTAGTAGAGAGCTATTCGCAGCAGGGATAGTAGTTTTATCGGCTGCATAAACCTGGACACATTCACTTACTAACTGAATTAACAAGCGTGGTTTCAACGCGCACAAGCACACATGAACAGATCACACTCGATGACCGCAGACAACCACTGTGAAAACGCTGGCAGCAAGCGCAGCCGCCGCAGCGAGCGAAGGTTCGTGCGGTCTATCACTTCAACGGAAACTGAGCGGCCGAACGCACAGCGCATACAAAGGTCAGAGCCGTGTGGAGATCGCTTGCAAGGTAAGGCGCGCGCGATGACACCGGCAGCCCGTACCGGCGCAAACATATAATAAAGAACCAAGCGCAAAGCGCAAAGTACATGAACGCATTTGTTGGCACAGTAGAAGCCGCAACCTCCCCTCCCTCCCGCGCTGCCTTCCCGCTTTGCTCCTTTCGCGTGGGAGATTGCATCGCCAGTTCCCCTTGCCCCCGGTTGCAAGATACGCATTTGGTGCCGCAGGAAAGCGTCGCCCCCTTCCCTCGCATACCACCACGGCGTTTCGCGCCACGGAAGTCGCGTTTGCTTTCCGCCGTGCGTTCGCTCTCCGTGATAGCGCGCGTCCCCCGCACGCTTTCACTCGCGCATACGGAACTTTTACGGAACCACACGGAACCACAACCAACCATACTTTTTACGAAACCACACGGCGTCGCTGACGACGACGCTGACGGCGACGCCGACGGCAGAAATCCGCTTGAAGTGTCCATATAATTGTAATCGCAATAAAAGATATCTCCGACATGTGTATAGTTCGTCACACAGACATCCGAGCGCAGATTTATTTAGTCATTCTAGAGTGATCAAAGTACATAACCTGTTTAAATATCGCCGTAGTGTCATCTTTAAATCGGACATTGCAAATAATATAAACAACCTCAGGAAATTAGCACAACTAAGGAAAAATGTATTAGGCTACGCAACAAGACATCGCGAGGAATGGATAGACCGGACGCCTCGACTTAATCTTGGAAAAGAACGCCTTCACTATACTCTTCCTTCTCTTCTTAATGGCTATGCTCTAATTAATTTTGATTTGTTGTCCTGTTCACGCGAAGACCTTCACAGTATGTATTTAAATAACAGGCCTAATTTAGCTTACTTATGTGTACATATCGCTGTATTGTGTATTTTTTTGGTGATTCCTTGGTATACTTATGTATGTTTTAAAATTGTACAAGTTCCAGTACTGCCCCGCTGCTTAACATTATGTTTGGAAACTCGTCAAGCTGTCCTGGCGCAGCTTTTTTCTACAACCCCTCCATCTGTGCTTTAGGATGGCAAAATAAAATTGAATTGAATTATCCCATGTTCATTACTAAAAAAATTACAACTTTAAAATAGCTCCTATTCCGGCCCTCGGTGACAAGCGAGATAAAGGTGACATTTACTTCTGTTTCGTTTCTGTTTCAACACCTCTTCAGTAAGCCAGAAATACTACGAGGAACAAATATAGTAGCTCGTAAACCTTCCTCATTCCCATCATTTTCGTGCTTAACCACTGAGCTGGGCGCAGGCCCCACCATACAGTAACAGGTTCTCTGACGCACGTCAGTGGCAAGGGTTATTTTCACGTCTCCGGCTGCTACGTTATTATCATTTCCCTCCCGCTTACTCGTCGATCACTGGATAGACTGGTACATAATTAGATCCCAGTGTGTCCAAAGAGAAACTTATGCCGACGTTCTCCGCCCGGCCGGTCTATCCACCACTCCCCTTGGAGTGGGAGTAAATTATTCGACGGTGACTCCGTGGCCTCGCGTAGCCGAACTCATCCATATATGACAGGTCTTCCGTAAATGGTAAGACAAAACACCGGCACGAACGCAAAGTCTGGGAATATGTGTTTATGAGATTCTACGTCGATGGCCAGAAACGCTGATATCATGACCGCAAAAATTATTACACTACCTACTTAAAAACACGCAAGACTGATAACAGGGCAATTGTTAACAGGCCACCATGCGCGTGCACATATTTTTGCTGGTGAAACGGCGCCAGCTCCAGTCTTTCCCCTCCCTCGTTCAACCCTGGATATGAGCTGCGTAGATTAAATTGTTCCCGAGTCACTCGCCATTATTGCGACAACGTTTTCACGCCTTCCGCTTTCAGTATTACACGTGCCGAGCGATCGCCTCGAATAAGGTGCGTGCGAGATCGGCTGTGCATAGTAGGAGTGCTTAGTATAGCGACTACGATGCAAATTAGTGGTGCCGCTCACTTGCAAGGAGGTAATTCTATGTGTTCCGCCACTAATTCTTTCTTACAGGCTAACCCGATCGAGCAAAGCACTTAATGGTAGCTGCGACTGGACGTAATTGAAGTCTTCGAGCCGAGGGCTTAAGTTCTGTCCTTCCGTAATGTAACTCTATAGCTCGTCCGACGCCAAGCAATCAGTGACTGCAAACGTTCGCATAAATCAGGCACCTTAATCGAATCCGGCCTTTTCAATATTCAGGACAAGCCTGCTCCAAGAAAAATTTATGTAAAATGATTCAAGGAGTTCTTTTCTTTCTGCCGTAGAAAGGCGGAAGACGGAATGCTACTTACGGTGTAAAGCGAAACGATTCGAAACACAGCTGCGATTACTACTTCATTTAAAAATAAAACTTTGGCTGCGAAACCAGTTGAATAGTTTTAAACTTGGTTTGCCATGTCCTTCCGTCTGCCCTTCCCCTATCGCTGTCGTCAGCCCCTCCTCGTCCTAGGCGTCAACACATGGCAAATAAAAAATAATATAACGTGAACATGATAATGAAGCCGAAATGGGACACTCGGGGAAAAAGCACAAGAATAAAACCACATTACACCAAAAGGCAATAACCTATACTGTAGCGACTCTCATGAATACGTTCATTCAACTGAAGACAAAAAATGCGTAGCTTGCACTGGATGCGCAATGCTAAAAAGACAGCAGAGCTGATGGGCACCTAGGTAGTCCAGGCTTTTCGGCTAGGCTAAGCACTACAAAGTTATCCCCAGCATTTTATGGAATTTATTGGTTATTGATCGATTATCGATTAGCTATCATTGGCTATTGTCGACTGACTAAGCTTAAGTAGTCCCAACCATGCTTAGCTAGGCTTAGGCAGGCTTAGCTTCACTAGTTCACAGGGGTGTGTGCCATTGCGCACATACAGCTCTATCGGCAACGTCAGCCCTGTAGCATCGGCCCGCAATTTTTGTGGACGACTAACGGACTAACGGCCGGCATAAACAGCTCCGCTGTTAATTACACCCGCATTGCCCACGTTTCCTACCCCAACAGGCAGTTGATTTTGTTCAGCACTTGTTCGTGGAAACAAAACAACTGCACTTAAAGATATCTTTGTAGGAGAAGAATTCGTAGAACATATTGCCGCAGAGATCTCTCCACGTGCCACTTACGAGCACTCTCGCTAAGTATCCTTCCAGGCGTCTCATCGCACCGCCGTTAGAAGAGCGCCAGCAATGCCTTGCGCATGGCGAGACCGCGCTTGTCTCTCGTGCACGCGCACGCGGTTGCGCGTGTGCTCAATCTGCGGACGTGGTTGACTGTGGAGCGGGATCTTGTTAACTCTGCTTGCCAATTGTGTGTAAGTGTTTTAGTCTTAAGTTTCCGGGCACACGTTAACCCACAATAAACCAGTTTGTTTAGTGTGCTTCACTGACGAGTGCTACATTTCTGGTGGAGGTGCGGGGTATGATTGGAAGTCCCCAGTGCGCAGGAGAGCGGAGCCCTGACCCTCAGCAATTGGAACCCGGAGAGTTGACACCAGTACACCAGCGCACAAGCCGTCGCCTCCGAGGAGACCCGCCCGAGTTCGGACCGCTTCCTGTTGCTGCCGCTGTGCAGGTAACAGTTACCAGCGACGGCACCACCATGACCAGCACGGTGGCACCGTCGCCGCTCATCGTGTAACCACCACGTACGCCTAAATCCTTCCATGGCGATGCGCTCCAAGATGTGGAAGATTGGTTAGAACACTTCGTGCGAGTCGCAGATTTCAATGAATGGGACGAGGCACGGAAGCTTCGCAACGTGTACTTCGCGTTAGAAGAGTCAGCGAGGACATGGTACGTGAACCATGAAGCAGCATTATCTTCATGGCAAGAATTTCGCCGACAGTTGCTTGCCACGTATGCCAGCACCGATCGGCGAGAGAAGGCAGAGAACGCTTTACAAGCCAGAAACCAGAGCACTAACGAGAGTGTCGGCATGTACATCGAGGACATGTCCCGCTTCTTCAAGCGCGCGGATCCAAACATGACCGAAGATAAGAAACTACGCCACATGATGCGCGGCGTTAAGCAAAAGCTGTTTGCAGGACTCGTTCGCAACCCACCACGCAGTGTTGCTGAGTTTCGCATCGAGGCGACGACCATAGAAAAGGCGCTGCAGCAGCGTGCCCATCACTACAATCGTGATGTCAGCAGTGCACCAGCCGACCTCCTGTCAGCAAGCCCAGGCAGCAACACCGAAGCGGTAAGAGAAGTGGTGCGATCCATCGTAAAGGAAGAGCTTCGAAAGCTGCAGCCACCGCAACCCACGCCGACAGTTTCAACTCTCGCCGCCGTCATTCGCGATGAAGTTCGGCATGCCATTCTGCAGCCGGGATTTGAGGCACCGCCTTTGCATCTCGAACAAGCACCACCGGTACATCGCGTGCCGACGTACGCTGATGTGTTATGCCAGCCATCCGTGCATAATGCTCAATTCACAGCTCCCAGTAGCCGCCAGCCGACTCCGCGCAGTGAACCCCTTCTAGCAGAGCTGAGGTCACGAAAAAGCGACGTGTGGCGTGCACACGACCGGACGCCATTCTGTTCCCACTGCGGAGAAGCTGGACACCTTTACAGAATGTGCCCATATCGCAGAGCAGGCCTTCGCGGCTTTTCGATTAATGCACCTTGCCCCCGTAATGGTAAAAGACCCATGGAAATTCAGGACTACTTGTCCAGACAACAGGAGCCGGCGGCTAGATACCAACACCAGCCGCGATCACCAGCGTCTACACGCTCCGATCACCTAGCCCACGGCCATCCTGGAGTTCACCAGTACGTCGTTCACTGAGCCCACGTCAGGAAAACTAAAGCGAGCGACCTGTGGAGGCGAGGCCGCTGACGTTGAAAAAAGGCAAGATCCTCCGTCAAGTTTACCGAGCAGCAGCGACGAACAAAGACGCGTGAGTAAGTAAGCAGAGCCTTTTTTCAGATTTGCGCATTACCATAGACGGTCGCGAACTGAATGCCTTAGTGGACACAGGTGCTGATTATTCTGTCGTAAGATATGCACTCGCAAAGGAACTGAAAAAGGTTTTGATGCAGTGGAGTGGACCCCAGATATGTACAGGTGGTGGGTACCTCATTACACCGCTGAATAGAGGCGCAGCGAGAATTGGAATTCGAGGTTTTGCTTACGTCGCTGACTTTGTTGTACTGCCGGAATGTTCGAAGGATGTAATACTCGGGATGGAGTTTCTTCTAGCAAACGGTGCCATAATCAACCTGCAGAATTCTAGTGTGTCCTTTTCTACGAAGCAGGCTATAGATATGCAAAAGCCCGAGGAACCAGAGCACGTTGCCTTGCGGGTTACTGATGATGACGTAACCGGGCCACCACGATGCAGCATGCTGGTTCGCGTAAGAAGCGAAGGATTTGACGACTCGGAAGGTATAGCGGATGCCAATATCGAACTACTCTTGAAGAAAGGTATTTGTTCAGCTACGCGATGGGTGTGCTGATGTATGCCTGAGGAATTTCGGAAGTGAATTTCAGCATGTCGCAAAGAACACAGCCATCGCCTTTCTACACAGCGTTACTGCAGTCACTGATGTATGTAGCTTATCGTCTACGCCGCCTGCTGCACAAACTACGCATGACGCCATAACACCAGTTGCAATCAGTCCAGGTCTGTCGCCAGCCCAGAAGGAATTGATGGAAGAGCTCATAAATGACTTCGCAGAATGCTTCTCCACTTCGTCAAAGGTACGGCGCACACCGATTGTTAAACACCGTATAATAACAGACGAAGCAACCAGACCAGTGTACCAACACCCGTACCGAGTATCACCGGTTGAACGAGAGATCATAAAGAGCGAGGTGCAAGAGATGCTTGAGGACGATGTCATTCAGCCATCAAACAGCCCGTGGGCGTCACCCGTCGTTCTTGTAAAAAAGGACAATACATTGAGATTTTGTGTTGATTACCGGAAATTGAACAGCGTGACCAAGCGTGATGTGTGCCCCCTGCCACGCATTGACGACACCTTGGATCGGCTACGGCATGCAAAATTTTTCTCTTCATTGGACCTCAAGAGCGGGTATTGGCAAATTGAAGTGGTTGAAAGAGACCGCGAAAAAACTGCTTTCGTTACCCCAGACGGCCTGTACGAGTTCAAAGCACTTCCATTTGGCCTGTGTTGTGCGCCGGCGACATTCCAGCGATGATGGACAGTGTCCTCTCGGATCTCAAATGGCATTCATGCTTAGTTTATCTAGACGACGTGGTGGTATTTTTTGCAACATTCGACCAGCATGTACAGAGGTTTAGTGCTCCAAGCTATCCGCTCCGCAGGCCTGACCATTAAACCTGAAAAATGCCAGTTTGGATTACAAGAATTTCGTTTTCTGGGTCACGTAATCAGCGCACAAGATGTTGTCCCGGATCCCGACAAGACTGTTGCCGTTGCGCGATATCCGAAGCCGACAGACAAGAAGGCAATCCGGCGATATTGGGGGACTATGGGCTTATTACAGGCGATTTGTAGAAAACTTCTCCAAAATTGCCGAACCTCTAACGAGACTTACTAAGGTAGACGTACCCTTCATGTGGCATACAGAGCAAGAGGTTGCCTTCAATGAATTAAAAGAACGATTGCAAGCCCCACCGATCCTCGCGCACTTCAACGAGACGGCGGAGACAGAAGTCCACACCGACGCAAGCAATCTTGGTCTCGGCGCTGTTCTAGTTCAATGACAAAACGGGGAAGAGAAAGTCATAGCGTATGCTAGCTGCACCCTCTCGAAATCTGAAACAAACTACTCTGCGACAGAAGAGGAGTGTTTGGCTGCCATATGGGCCATCAGCAAGTTCCGCCCTTACCTCTACTGCAGGCCGTTCCGTGCAGTCAGCGATCACCATTCCCTTTGCTGGCTGGCAAGCCTAAAGGACCCATCCGGACGACTTGCGAGGTGGAGTCTCAGGCTCCAAGAATACGACATTACGGTTGTATACAGGTCCGGGAAAAAACATCACAATGCTGACTGCTTGTCCCGCTCACCAGTGGAGTCTACTCCTCCTGAAGAAGAAGATTTCCCGTTCCTTACTGTGATAACAGCTTCGAAAATCACTGAGCATCAACGGCCCGACACAGAACTCCTACCACTCATCAAGCACCTCGAAGGACACAACGTCCAAATTCCGCGTATGTTTATGCGAGGTTTATGGTCATTTTGCCTCCGGGATCATACGCTCTACAACAGGAACTTTGAACACAATGAGGAAAAATTCTTACTCGTTGTGCCATCAGCCATGCGACAGGAAATTTTGGAAGCTTGCCATGACGAACCATCGTCGGGTCACTTAGGTGTCAGCCGGACGTTCGCCAGAATTCGACTCAGATACTTCTGGCCTAAGTTATTAGCGTTGGTGCAGCATTACGTGAAGGCATGACGGGAATGGCAAAGGCGCAAAACACCACCCGTCAAACCGGGCGGCCTTCTCTAACCCATAGACCCACCGAAGACTCAATTTGAGCAAGTTGAAATGGATCTGCTTGGACCATTCCCAACGTCATCTACAGGGAAGAGATGGATTGTAGTAGCGAGAGACTCTTTAACACGATATGCTGAAACTGGCTGCCTTGAGCGAGGAACGGCAGTCGAAGTTGCCAAGTTCTTCGTTTATAACATTGTCCTGCGACATGGTGCACCATTGGTCGTGATTACGGATCGAGGAGCAGCCTTCACAGCCTAGTTGATGCAGTACTTGATGAAGATGACTCACAGCAATCACAGAAAAAGCACTGCATACCATCCCCAAACAAACGGCCTGACGGAACGTCTAAACCGAACCCTGACCGACATGCTGTCCATGTATGTCGATCTCGAACATAAGACATTGGACGCAATTTTACCCTACGCTACTTTCGCCTATAATACAGCTGTTCAAGAGACAACTCAGGTCACTCCATTTCAATTGGTCTATGGCCGCATAGTCACAACCACACTGGATGCTATGTTACCAGTAGATACTGACAACAACAACAATCCATACGACGTGGACGACTTCCTACAACGAGCTGAAGAAGCCCGGCAGTTGGCACGGTTCCGTATACGCCAGCAACAACGTAGGGACGCAAGCTACTGCAACCTGCGCCGCAAAGAAGCTCAGCACCAGCCAGGCGATAAAGTGTGGGTATGGACACCAGTGCGTCGTCGCGACCTGTCTCAAAAACTCCTTCGCCGATACTTTGGTCCTTACGAAGTTATTCGCCGTGTAGGTGACCTGAATTATGAAGTCGTTCCTCATGGACAAGTGCTATCAAAGCGCCACAACCTTGCGGAGGTCGTACATGTAGTTCGCATGAAGCCGTACTTCGACAGGCAATGAAAACACTTCAGTATATGAAATTTGTTTCACACGCCTCGGGACGATGCGTTTTCGGAGGGGGAGTAATGCCGCAGAGATCTCTCCTCGTGCTAGTTACGAGCTCTCTCGCGAATTATCCTTCCAGGCGTCTCATCGCACCGCCGCTAGAAGAGCGCCAGCAACGCCTTGCGCATGGCGAGACCGCGCGTGTCTCTCGTGCACGTGCATGCGGTTGCGCGTGTGCTCAATCTGCGGACGTGGTTGACTGTGGAACGGGATCCTGTTGACTCTGCTTGCGAATTGTGTGTATGTGTTTTAGTCTTAAGTTTCCGGGCGCAATTTCGTCCACAATAAACCAGTTTGTTTGGTGTGCTTCACTGAAGAGTGCTACAATATTCTGTTTTGTTCACGTTCGTGTGGTAGAAATAGCAGTGACATATTCTTTAATGCCTAGGACGGTGGGATCGTTTACAAGGGCAATATACATTTTTCAATCTGTTAATCTCTCTTCGCGTGGTTAAGGTTGGTAAACGGCTTAAGCGATATAGCTCTGCTACAGAAAAATGCGTGTCATAACTCTTCGGAAACAGAGCAGGTGACTTCCGACAAAGAATTGAGGACTGGAAGCGGCGAAATATAAAGGTGTCTTTGAGGTTTAGTAAGTAATGGACTAAAATAATGTGCGATAACATAGTAAGGCAAGCGGAGTTCTTGCTCGATTAGTGGTCACCCTCTTGGAAGTACGCAAAAATAGATTTGTCTATGTCGTATAGTCGCAGAGGGCCCGGTTCACGACAACAATATTTTCTGATTTATAAACATATGAGATGAAGCGCGTATCGCAGGCACTCTCAATCTATATTCTGCAGTTTAGGGATGTATTTGGTAAGTGTACCATCAATGCACTGTAACATTGCGAACGTATTCGGCTCCTGACATTCAATGCAGTCTTATTACCAAATAAGCCGGTAGGAGTAGGATCTCATTCGAACGCAGCCGTTCAGCACTGGACTCATGATGACGGCACGCTCTACAGTGTTTCTTCTGCTGCCCACTGTAGTGTCACGAAGCTGTCACAGGCTCGGCAGCGATTATTTCGCGGAAGTAACCGCTGTGGTGCGGCGACGAGTTTTCCACATTAAACTAGAGGAGCAGGTTTTGACAACGCTAAGTACCCAGCTCTACAGGAAATCACAGGTGAACGGTGCTTCGCGAAAAAGAGTGCTAGGTTCGACCCATTTTCTTTTCCGTGTAATCACTTCAGGATCACGCACCCCTGTGCGTGCTGGGTTCGTCTGCCTACAGATATGGCGCTTGACTAGGTGGAAATAGATTCCCTGGAACAATATTTTCGGGTTTAGCGAATCCGAACAATTGAAACCCTGTCACACATCAATCAAATAGGAATGGCTTCGAACGCTATATTATCACGAAGCAAATAATTTTAGACAGTTTCGGAACAACGTCATATCTGGGCTGAACTTTACAGGTATGCGTTCTTTTCCTTTATTGCCATATGAATTATATGGACACTCCAAGTGCATTTCCGCCGACGTCGTCGGCGTCGACATCGCTGTGAGCAGGTGCTAAGGATGACATTCTAGTTTATCGCAGCTTCAGTGAAGTCTTCAATATTTGAATGTTTTTAGTATTATGAAGGCCCAACGCAGCCAATCACTATCGATCTAAATTATATTTATGTTTGACATCTTGTTGGCTCTTATTCTTAAATTCACGCTTCCACTATTAGAACGCAAGTAAATCTGAATATTTCTTATAGCCGTAGTTGATAATTTCTGCTTATAAGTAGTTTAGTACGAATATCACCGGTGAAAGTTGTGGTATGAAACAAATAGCTGTGCTAAAGTTTCAAGTGATTATTTAATTGCATCTGAGAAATTTGACACACAATTGATCTAGACTTTTGTGTCATCCCAGACGCCCGAAAGCACCCTTTAGGTGTGTTTTGAAATCACTGAGATTGCGTGAAAATACCGGACGCGGCAGCGACGTGGCCACGTACTACACATAGTTCCATCTTCACATCCGCGTTTAAGCGATGAAACGCAGTTTTTACCATAAAAAACATGAAGATATGATGGAGATACTTAGTTTTTACGTACATGGCTACGCAACTACTCGCATTTAACCGTGGTACTTGAATTCTAAAAAGTGTTTTTCAAGCCCCTAAGACAACAATAGACAATAAAAACCACCTTGAAGAGCGATTAGGTGCCATAGTTGTGTTAGGGCCTCAGGAGGACACACTTCGCCAGCTAGCGCTCTTTGCTTCGCGTTACAGGCGAATCGGTATGTATGTGGAATACATTAAGCAAGAAAAACTTCTATTTAAAGTATGGGTATATGCAAATGGTGTTATTTTTCGTTCCATGGTCGACAAATTACTAACTGTGCCCTTGACCTGAGACAACTGATCACTGTTTCTTGCATTCTCGGGCAACTGTGTTTTAGGACATTCAGTCAGACATCAACATCCTGCCATATTCTTCTTCGTTTAAATAATCCCGGTAACCTGCCTTACCATATAGTGATTATTCTCAGTTTGCATAGTCTCTCGCCGAGTCGGGTGTGTGACATGAATGCTCAAATCCTGACGCGTACTGCAGCTTTTGTACCGGCAGTCTGCAGCCTCTCTGCTGAGTGTGTAAGCTGTTCAGGAGCCGCCGCTACAGTTGATGACCATGCTGTATTTAAGCGTATGTTTCGGTATTTTGGATTCAAGATATCTTCCTCAAATGTGTCTTTATGCTGTTTGCATTTACGGTCTTCCATATATGAGGGTTTCTCAAAAAGGAAGCAGCGTGGTTCAGTGTTCACAACACTTGGATTACAGTCAAAAACCATGAGCTTGAACCTCGCCAGGGATAGGGTTTCATTTCTCTAAACGAATAGTTCTGGATACCGCTATTTTTTTGTAATAACCCTGCGAAGCGATAACTCGTAAGGGATCTTTACCACGGCACTCATCATTACAGTGCTGTAATGAATAACAATAAGGAACGTCTTATATGTTCGAGCGTAGCTTTACCACACACAGAAAAAAAACAGTTAGGTTAACTGATTGTTCTTTCTGATAAACCAATAAAGCACAGGTACTGATGCTTACAATATTAACAACTAAATGAAACTGAAAGAACATGTCTGACTGCTTCTACAATGAATGGTCCATATGGCGTTTTTTTGACCAATCAATTCACTTTAAATATTTTTTCTATGGTGCAACATTAATTGCAAACAGAATGACAAAACACGACGGTTTTGAAAAAAAAACAGCACCAAGTGGTTGTGAAAAGAAAAATTTAATTACCAAATAAAAAATAAGTGCGAACGAAAACAGAAACGCACCTTTTCAATTGCACTGCCCAGTGAATGTATAATCTGCTCCCAGTGGCAGTAGCACTTCCATGAATGTGTACTGCAGGCTTACATATTGAGCTGGGCTGATCACCACAGCCGGCGCCCATACGTTTGCACTGCGTCGTATCCGTTGCGCAAACCGATACCAACACCGCAGTTGGAGATACGGGTCAGCCGAGAGGTAATTGAGCAAGCCTCCCTAATCGCAGCTTACGCCTTTATGCAAGAAGCTATGTGCTTTGGCTGGAAGACTGGATTGGAAAGCGTCGCACTTAAATCACAAAATTACCAAATAATTAAATGGGTAAATAAATAAATAAATAAATAAATAAAAACAGGATTGTGGTGATAGAAGCTGGTGCGGGATTAGGCGAAACTTTCGTGTGGAAAGGGTCAGCCGTGCGACATGTCGCTGATCCCGTCTCGCAGTTTTATCCCTAGAGGTATCTCTCTCAATATTCAAATGCAATGAACTTGAATTTATCAAAGAACTCTCCACACAGAAATGTTCCGTTTTATTGTTTTTTTCGCTGAGGTCACGTGATGAAGTGTTGTAATAAACAGAAATTATAACGCTTTCTGGACATGAGCAGAGAAAGATTTGCTTTATTTATTGACGTAGAGCCAATTACAGGCTACCCACTTAGCCCTACGAGTTTACAAGTTACCCATGCTGTTCGAAAAGCAGGTTTACTCAACGGCTGCAGAGAAACGTTTTGCAATCATAGCAACATCATCATGCGTTAAAGATATGAGCGAGAAAGGAAGGTTGAACAAAGCTAAACACGTAGGATAAGACCGATAATAAACTTTGACAAATTGCAAAATATGACCTTCGATATCTGAGTGAAATGTATTTTTCTTGGCTACTTCCATCAAACAGTTGCAAGTACGTCTAATACGTTAGAGTGCGTTGATTCTCACTGAAATATGGTCTGAAGCGACTTGATGAGTACTACACGTCCACCGCGAAGTCGGAAAACCCAATGTGGCATCAGTTGCGATCATTCAGTGTGACAAATCGCAAAACGCGCATCAATTTAATGAGTATTACACAATTAAGGCGTTATAAACTGTGGGAACCACGAACTATTGCATCCGAAAGATGTAGCGAATCCTTGTGCGTGTTGACGTAAGACCGCAGCTTAATGTTCTAAACAAGAAAAGCATGCGTTTAATGAATTATGAAGCTAAAATAATATAACTGGCTTGTTATGGGCGAACATTATCTAAAGCAATATCGGAAAAATATAGGTTCGAGCCAACACATCAGAAGGGAGTTAAAGCGAGGGATAAATGGCCATTAAACGCTGCGTATATATGAGAGAAGTACTCTAAGAAAGAATGCCGGAATCTTGTTGGCTAATGAAAAATAACACTCATCAGCATAAGGGGCTCCCAAAAATTGATCGATGGCTCAGATTTAAGTAGCAAACAGAAAACATGTCCAAACACAGCTCTTATACATTATGTTTTGTTGAAAGGCCGAAGGCTCTAAATCTTCATTTTATGTTATCACATGGATGGCTACAGAAATGACATTGTTATCAAAGAAGCAAACAAGAGCACATTGTATAATTTGTATTCAAGCACTGGCTACCACAGTGTAAATCACCGAGCCACGAAAAGCGTAGAAACGACAATTGACCGATGACTTTCGTTTATATGCTTTTCATTTGCTCATTTTCGCAAATTCTGCAATTCACACACTCTGCCAATCTCAAGAGCAAGGTGTTGAATCAAAGTTTAGTGTTTTAAATTTCTATAACTCACCTGTCGATGCTCATGGCGGCCATGGTGAAAGCTGAGCAGGCCACTGTCAGATTCGCCACAAAGTTGCTGAACACGCAGTACGGTTCACCGAAGGTCCAGTGGCTCTCCAGCATGTAGACGAAGTTGAAAGCAGCATTGAACACGGCTGTCATGAAGTCCGCCACGGAGAGATTCACCAAGAACTGGTTCGTGACCGTCCGCATGCGCCGGTGAGACACCACGCTCCACACAACCAGCGAA